>NC_065902.1:5902891-6205921 GCF_905147045.1 Nymphalis io | reverse complement strand
AAAGGATCCTTTTAGATGAATTCAGCTAGACAGGTCGTCGAACCCATAGTTTAGCAATTTACCAGACGTAACTTTGCTGAATAGATACAAGTAAACATAAAACACCTAGTACCAACGGCAGCGCCGACTGAAATGTTTACAAACTCACCAATGCTTGCCACGCGTCGCCGATTTCAATTCCCGTTTTCCCCATAAATACTTATATGTCCTGTATTTAAACACTATATACTTGAATATTGATAAAAATATTTCAATATCGGAAGTCATCACTATACAAATGGATAAACACTCGAGAAAAATGAAGCCTGTAGTTTGTTAGTTTTCAATTCCGTCAAAACATTACATGATATAGAGGAGGCTTCCTAGTAGCTTATTGCAATAGCAGTACATATTTTCTATTGCGATAATTTTAAAAAAAAAATCTGCTTAATAAATCTTAATTCTTATCAAGAAAACACATTTACGCGTCAAATAAAACCTTATATCTTTTTAAGTATGTTAAAAAAGAAAATAATTTCAAAATCATACATAAAATTTTAATCTACCTAAAGTACTATAATGCAATTAATCAAAATACATCTAAACGTTTTGTTTGTTTGTGTGTTTATAAAATATATAAAAATTTGAACAATTTCTAATCCTTTTTGATGATTTTATTAAAGTACAATACAAGCCATCAAAAATATAAAGTTTAATGACCCGAAAATAGTTTTTATTGCACAGATATATAGAAAAAATCTTATTACTATATAAGTACGTTTAGTTAGATGTACTATAGATAGCTCCGTAATCGAAATGAAATAAAGGTTTTTGTTACTGCTAATTACCCGCAATGCAATGGCGAGGTAAAAGCCATGGAACGATTGAATTGATCTGAATGAGCACTTTGTTATCCGCCGACGTGCTATTAGCATCTAATGGATTACTTTTATAGAATTTTACATACTGACTTTTCTCTTCGGATACAAAATAACACATTTATTCAAAGGTCAATTTTCATATAAGTTTTCTTATTGTTAAAATACTGTTACTTTTTCAATATAAGGAAAGAAATATGAAATATGAAAAAGTATGAAATGCTAGTTCTTTTTGGTTTTGTACCAAAAAGAACTAGCATTTCATACTTTTTTCATCTCGTTAAAAGTGAACATTTGTTAGTTGCAAATTCTCATATCATGATCTCGAACTATCGACAAAAACATTATCGTCGAAAAGAAAAACGCTAGAAGGAATATTTTTACAAGCTGTGAATACAGACGCATTGGATGTGAAGTTTGCAGCCTCCCCGGGGCGCGACCCGCCTTCCCTTCACACCAATATTTGTGAAAATATCTCACAAACTTTTAAAGAGGACGGAATCTTCGAGAACTCGCAAATATATTAAAGGGGAATCTATTATAGCATTTTAATTTTACTCAATGCTATGCAATGCTCCTCACTTTTATTTATTATCATTATGATTCAGATTCCAATTTCCTTCTTTTCACGTCTACCATAATTTCACGAGTAATTTTATTTGAATATGTATTTATTTTAAATGAAAAATAATGTTGTTATAATTGTGAAAAATAATATTTATAAGTCGACCCTATCAGGAAGTCGAAACATTGTTATCATAATACGATACACTACTCATGTATATTTTTATTTACTACGCATAGTACTACAAATTTCAGAAACTCCAGCTTACTACTCGTGTTGTTCTATTTATCGTTCACGTAAAGCCGTACCAGCTAGTTGTAAAGGTAAAAGGCAGTAAATGTAGTTTTAAATAAAACTAAGTGCACGAAGTTGTAGAGCGGATTTACCGGAAACGGACGCGTCGACAGCGACCGTCGTTTCAGGATCGCACCACGATTTCATTCATACCTCAGTTAGGCCGTTCTGTAATTGAAGACTGTTTTACGCGGAAACTCTATACTAGAAACCATCCTCCTACCGCTATCACCCTCCTGCTCGCTCGTGCAATTCAAATACCCGATAGACAGAAACGAATGAACAAAATCAATACTGTCTGGATCCCGCCCACCGGTTCAACTCGGCAACTGCGCTTCCTCACTGTAAATTCGATAAAATAAAACTGGGTAAAAATCATTAAAATGGTATATCAGTTTTAGAGCATCACGCTTGATCTATTTACTATCCATTTATAAAAAAAAAAAGATGAAAAAGGGGCATAGAGCAAATAGCAAAGTATCACATGTTTTGCACGTGGTCAGGCCACGTCACAATGTTTACCTGCGAACGCTTAACGGTCAGGTGAGATCTGCCGCTACTCTTCTCGCATACTACAGCATAGACTCGGTGATTGACCTTCTAAAATAGCTGTTCGTGAACATTTCGTTGAGAAATTTATTATTAAGTTATATTAAAGTTAAGTAAATTGTTTATCGGTATACTCGATGTTAGTGTAATCTTGTCTCCGTCCACACGATACACATATTCAGCGAGCGTACTCGTAGGATCGAAGGAGCCTGCGGCTACGGTTTGCATTTTTATCAACCATCGAAGACAAGCAGTAACATTTTATTCTGCGTGCTATAAATATGAAAACGCTGAAGTCGAATACGCGGTGAAATAAGGCACTACTACATCATGCAAACTTATCTAAAACTATGCATAGCAAGCAGGGACAACAGCTCGTCACGATAAAAATAAAACATGATACATTTACGGAAGTTGGCGGAGCCGTGTAGTTAGAATATTTTAATGATTTTTCTTTGGTAAAAAAGTTCTATAACTTACCTATGTTTATATTTTATTTTGCAGCTGCATTCGCTCGAGAAACTTTACGCTTAATTACTTTATTTCGCGACATGCCCGTATAAAAACTTATCGAAAAATTTCCAAAGATAAAATAATTTTACATGCGATGGCCGGTGCAGTTATTTTTAACGAAAGTGATATAAATAGATAAATAATATTTTTACTGCAGCTATTAATATTTGAATATACATATGTTATCAGTTATTTGTCTGTATATAATATTTGTATATAATATTAAAAAAAAAAATTAAAAATATTAAAAAAAAAATATTTTAGCTACATTTTGTATTTAAAAAAAAGTTTCGTTTTTGTCCAATATAGCTTATCCATCAGATTGAATTAATTTTCATTTCGATTCATATTGAATACAGATTTTTACTTATTTTATAAAAGTTATATTTGTATGGATATGTAATTATCTTTTTTTATTTATTCCCTCAAAAGTCACAACCGTAACGTTTGTGTCAAATAGCTCGAACTCATAAGAATGCGCCCGGTTCGGCTATTATAATTAAAAGTTACATGTTAACACTTGTGATATGTTTTTATTATTAGAGCACTTGTATAATTAATACGACCATTATCATTTTATTTTCTAAAATATTATTCTTAAATTATTGAACTAAAATTTCAAAATAATATTTTCATTTTACTTATTTTCGAAGTCATGCAAGTGAGCTCAGTCTCATTTTCACGAAGTATGCCATATGCGCTTGGAATACGAAATGTTACCCCTTATTTTAAATATAGCATGATAACGTTCTGCCGATTTATTGCAATTTATTAAATCTTTCAGTCGAATTGGACTTTTATTATTTTTATAATCATGTAAGCGTGTAGTATGTATGTATGTATGTGTGTATTAGTTTGGGTAAAGATTAAGGATTTTGATTTATTAGTTTGGTATTATAATTTGAAAAGCTGTTTTCATGTACTTATCTTAAGAATTGGTTGTGCTATGCATTGAGACCCAATTTGCACCACATTTATGAAAAGTGCGCTGTCATCGTATTAGGTCGCCGGCCACATCATAAGTAAAGTAAAAAACAACAGCCCACTACTCTCTTCTTAGTAAAAAAATATGGAGCTATTCCACAACGCTGCTCCAATGCGGGTTGATGATGGTAGAATTTCATCCGACACATACAAGTTTAATCGATAATGTTATGTTATGTTTTTTGAACCACTAATTTTCTTTTCTAATATATTTTACTCTAACGCTTGTATTTGCTATTAATGGTATATTAATTTTTTAAATAGTGTATCCACCTACGATATATAATCACAAAATGCGCTCGCAGCTTCTACGCAAAAATGATAATTTAACAACGAAATATAAAGATGATAATACATACTTATGTTTTACTATGATCCTCCATTGATTATATTTTCTAAACGAAGAATGCATCCAATCAAATAAACAAGTCCATATGGATATAAGTTACACGAAGGTCACCACGAAACTTACTCTGACTAACTTAAAATCTCCTCTAAATATTCCTGTTCAGTCTCCTTAGGTTCTAAGTAAGTAAACTTAGTTCAATTTCTAACTTAGGAATATATTACTTTGGGTAATATATATTCCATTTTCCTCACTATTTGTTAGGAAACTTAAACGATTAATAAGAACCCGACGATTGGTTTGATTTTATTCAGTCAACATTTGAATACTATCAGATGTATAAATATAAAATCCGAATTCTAACTAATATTATAAATGCAAAAATAAGTTTGTTTTTTGTTACTCTTTCACGTCTTAACTACTCAACCGATCCCTATAAATTATTGCATATACATTGTTGCAGAAAAGGGCATACAGGGTAGCACTATGCTTTTTGAACTCCCTTTGTTGCCCCTCTCACAGGTGGTCTAACTAGCTGGTGAAAACTAGTTGCTTATATTAAAGAGCCTAAAGTATATGTCACAAGGAACTTGACCGAAAATCATGATTCATAATCCAGCTATTGCCTAAGGTTTAATTTACTTAATTTATGTTTATAATTCATCTCGTGTTCGAGTTAAAGGAAAACTTTCTGGAAAAACTTATATTCGCGGAAGAAATTCTGGAACATATATGTAAATATATAAATTCACCAACCGCAAAGGTGCAGTGATGGAATAAGGTCCAAATCTTCTTCTTAAGAGAGGTGGAGGACTTTATCCATTAGTAAAACATTTAAGTCCTGTTACATTACTTTTTATTAAAAAATATTCGCATATATTTTTTAATTTAAATTGTGGAAACACAATTATCCTAGATAATTTAGCAGCTATTCTTCAAATTCAAAATGTTCCAGGCACGCTGGCGAGTTCTAAATGGATGAATTTATTCGGTATTTATCATATTATACGCATTGCAGTAAACGAAGTGCATTTAAAGTGATTTGTTTGGTTTGGAAAGGCGTAATTGCCACATTCTCGGATGAAAGTAGACGGAGCAATAAATGCTTGAGGGACCTCATTATATGCCACGATTTCGCTGTGCGACTCCGTAATGATATTCAGATTAACTTCACACGCCTAGTGTGAATTTTATTTACTCTTTAATTAAGTAATACGAATTTGTTGGAAATGTTTGATCACTATTTTGAACAGTATCCCACCCTTTGTCCGATTAATTCCTTTTTCGAAAATTAACAGCAGTTCATAATATAATTTAAAAATAATAACTAAAAAAGTTTACAAACACAGCCTAAAATAGTAAATAAAATATATGAATAGAAGACTTTTGTTTCGTATAATGAAATATGATTTTTGTCAATCATTATTATGCAACCCAACGATTAATCGGTATCCGTTATCTTGCTGAATATTTAGATATTTAAAAAATATTTAAACCCGTTTTTAATGGCTTTAATTAATTCAACCCTCTTTACAAACTCTTATCTTTGATTATAATTGTACAACCTTAGTCACGCTCCTTTTGCTCTTTAATAATAAAGACAAGATTCATGAAATCTATTTAAACGATATCCCAAAAACTTTCTAATTTTTTATTTGTATTTTATTTTACGCTAAGCTAAAGTATGCATGATACTAAGATAATTATCACATTTAAAAATTTTAATTTTATTAGATTCTAATATTTCGTGCTCGAGGGATGCTATGTCGATGATGCTATATAACGTGTTATGTCAAAACGATCCCGTAGCCAAAATCCCCAAGTCGTATAGAGAAAAGCCATCAAAGGTTTTGTTAAATAACAAATCTAACATGTCCAGAATACAGGAATATTGTTAAAATTTGCTTTTAAAGTCAACTAATATTGGCTGATGTTACTATATCTAAATTGTATAGAATCTCAATTTTCCTTATTTTACATTCTCGTTAGAATTATCAATAAATGTGAACGTTTATTACTATGGACGTATATGTATCACTAGATTTCTTCACACACATTATCTTACGACATTTCACCGCCAAACTTTTGCAATTATTATGCTAATATAAAACGCGTCTGTGTCACATACTATATTCGTATCCTCATGAGACAATTAAAATTTGCAAGCAATGACGTTGACCATTAATTATTTAGTTAGAGCATCCTTAGCGCAAGGCGACGTGCAATAAATGAGCCACGCTGCCTTATATTCCTTATATTCAGAGGACAGAGTGGACGCGTGATCGGAATAAGTAACCAAGAACGCTACCAACCCGGCTATCTCCTCTACATAAAGATTTATTCCCATCTGTAACTGAGAAGCGACGCGACAATTTTTCCCAATTATAAGATGTAAGCGTCCCATTTATTAACATCTCGTCAAAGAAATCACGATCGCTCATTGATCGTTCTTTTCCTGGTTTAACGGATTCGGTACGAATTGTCACTATTTTTACTAATCTAATATAAATAGCACTCACATAAAACTTCAGAGTAATTATTTTGTCTAGTACTAAATACTATTTGATCTCATTATTCAATATTGTATATAACTAGTACATTTAAAGCATTAAGACTTTGGCTTAAAATAAATCTTAATTAAATCAATAGATATCATTTAATTGCAATTATTATTTGATGTTTAACAAAAGGTGTTGTGCTTAACAAAAATAAAAAAATAATTTAAGATCACACATACATAGATAAAAAAGGTACATAGAATAAAATATGTGCACGACAAAAGATTAAATCCGACCGATTCGTATATTAATAAAAAGTAATATTAAAAAACGCTATGCATGTTGTTCCCTCGTTAACTAAAGAGCGCAGTTGAACATCGAGACAGTATTGACACACTTGTCAATAATACGAGGTATTGTTATTACTGTAACTTTTAAAATAAAATATAACATATCATTATAATAATACAATTCGTTATTTCATAAAAATGTATTGTATTATTATTATTATTTTATAATAACGTAATTCGTATTTATTAACGACTAAGTTTCATTGAAATATATTTTACTTTTAATAGAATTATTTTAATAATAATAAGCATAATATTTATAAAAATTTATAAAAAGATTATCACCCAAACTTTAGGCTATAGTACTTAGTAATAACAGCTTGTAAATATCCCACAAATGGCTCGTGATGGCTTGAAGCTTATTCCATCACGCTGCTCCAATGCGGGTGATGGACGCACATGTGGCATAGGTTTCCTCACGAAGTTTTTCTTCAAAGCCGAGCACAAGATTATAAAACACCCTACTAGTGATACATTTTAATTCTTTGTACATTTAAAATTTTCCAGATGTCCAATGAAAATAATTGTAAATTTTATCTTTTTTTAATAATATGTAAAGTACTATAATTAGAACATTTTCAGATAATTCTGAAAACTGCCAGTGATGTTCGCGGTATTAGCAATAAAATTGCAATTGATTTATTTACTTTAAAAATAGAAGTAGGCTAAAATTAGAGGCACCATAATATTTTCTCTTATATATTAAAATAGTATCAACGTGAAGTCCGAGGATTTAGTTTATCCAAAATTAAAGTAAATATAAAAGTCTACAATAACGTTTATAACAAAAATTAAATCTCGTCAATACTTTAGTTTATTCGTTTCGTTGTTTGTTTACGTGAAAAAACTGAAACCATCGCAAACTAAGGTACACTAAAACGTTTTTAAGTGCAGCATTAACGTGTAGTGAGCGGTGTAATTGCGCCCATCTGATGTTTCTACAAATATTACTTCACTTGAATACCGCGTTTTCAAGAGTAATTGCCGATTTAATAATACAAGTGTGCTTTTGTTACTTACTTTAATAATACCTTTGCTGTCAACAAAATAAAATCCATTTTGTCATAATGACAATTGCAATATTACACAATTGCGTAATAATTATTATAAAGTGTTTTTACGTGATTTGATAAACTCATAAATTTAACTAAAATATTTTTTTATAATAAAGGCATGACAATGTTGATACAAAAAATTAGGCATTCGTCTGGGAATCTACGTGTATTGACTGGCTTCATTATTTTCGCTTTTGCTCGCATCAAAGGCGAGTGCCGCGGAGTCCAGTGCAGAACACTTCAAACGCCGATGTAATTTTTTCCATTCAAAGTAGGAGAAAAACGAACTAATCGCTGGGGCATTATTACAGACCATTTAAAAATGACTCATCGAGTCGACTGGAAACTCAAAGTCGCCAGATACTCGTACTTCGGTCAATTTGTTAGGAAATGGCTACCAGTATTTTGGGTACTTTACTTCGATATAGTGGCATATTATATGATGTTACTTTGATTTTTAGTAAATATTATGATCATTACACCAACTTTAAATTTTCAAGCAACCAGCTTGTTATAACTAAATTGGAAAACATTTACATTGAAAAACAGACACATATCAGTTTGTTACATTCTAATGTTACTGGTATGGTAAAAACTAATATTACTGTTAATTAATTAATTCTAATGTAACTGTTTTTTCACGATTTTATCTAGTTATTTAGAAAAACTTAAAAAACAAAACCTAATTTAAATACAAAAATTGAGCCAACACTTTAGAGGCATTGCCAAATTACAAAACATATATATTATTTTATTAATATATGTATGTAAGTTACTTATCTGTACAATTACAAATTATCACAATACAAAAGTACAATTTATAATTATCTATATTTAATTAAAATAGAAGCGTTGTTGTGTTTTATTACTATGCAAAAATTATGTTATTTATCTTATAATATTAAATGAGCAATTGTTATAAATAAATATAAATAGTGTTTAATATTTAAAAAGTTCATATTGCAGAAAATGATATGTGTATGAGTACTATAAATACTAACCCGGAGTGTAGCGAGGTGGAATAATCTCCAAATTTGGAAAGGAGGTATTTGCTTAACAGTGAACCATTAACTGGCTGGTACTATAGTACTAGGCAGTTAAGATTAATTCATAAACAACCTACCTTCAGAGAATTTCACAAAACGGTTAAGTGTCAAATAAAAAACCCTGTCCCAGATGGTAAGCTGCAAACAGTTGTATGTAAGGCGGGGCCGTAACTCGAAAACTTAGCCGTCAACCACTAGTAACTTTCTTACAAACTTCTTGCTGCACCGTATACATCTTACTTGTTATATTCGCGTTTTAATAAATACGTAACTACAGACTTACTAGCAGATTTGAAGCATAGCAGACTTGTGCAAAAAATATAAGAATAATGCCCACAAGTAATCTATACATATAAAAATAAATAAACTAAATGACTGCCTATTAACACACAGCTATATTATACCTAAAATTTGGTTAAAGTTAGGGTACTAAGCCCCAAAACTGCCTTTGACTGCCTCGTTAGTCTAGAAGCTACATATAAGGCCGTAGAACCGGAGGTCTTGGGTTCAAATCCCAGGTCGGGCCAATAAAAAGTTATTGAGTTTTTGTGTCAGTAGCAGCCCGGAGAATGGGAGTTCGAAGTGGGTACACTCCCGTGCCTCGGTAAGCACGTAAAGCCTTTGGTCCTGCGCCTGAACTCTTTACGGTCGTGTCGGATTGCCATCTCATCGGATTATTAGTGTTTTTTTATATAGAATAGGTAGCCGTACGAGCATGTGGTCCACTTGATGGTAAGTGGTCGCCAACGCCTATAGATATTGACGTTGTAGAAAAAGTTAACCATCGCTTACATCGCCAATGCGCCACCAACCTTGGGAACTAAGATGTTATTTGACTTGTGCCTGTAATTACACTAACTAAACCCGAACACAACAATACTAAGTACTGCTGTTTTGCGGTAGAATATTTTATAGAATAGGAAGGTGGACGAGCATATGGGCCACCTGATGGTAAGTGGTCACCAAACGCCCTTAGACATTGGCATTGTAAGAAATGTCAACCATCGCTTACATAGTCAATGCGCCACCAACCTTGGGAACTAAGATTTTATGTCCCTTGTGCCTGTAATTACACTGGGTCACTCTCCCTTCAAACCGGAACACAACAATATCAAGTATTGTTGGTTTGCGGTAGAATATCTCATGAGTAGGTGTTACCTAACCAGACGAGCTTGTACAAAGCCCTACCACCAGTAATATCTGATAATTATTAATCTTTCAGTCTTCAACTCCATCTCCAAATGTCATACTTTTTGGAACACCAGCAAATAAATATGAGGAACGATGCAAGTGTCACGTTAATATCACATAAATATGTTATATTTTATATTACCCTAGTGAAACCGGTAGTGCAATTAAATTATAATTATAATAAAATATAAACAGATTTCAAGAAATAATAAAACTGAAAAGAAATAATCCCATACTATCACAAACTGGCCAAACTATTTTAAATAAAAAAATAATATAATATTTTCCCTTCTTAATGTTAGAACGAAATATTTTATTACTTTATAACTTTTTCTGCACACGACTTTTAAATGCCTCCACATAACATTAAGCGTAGTTTGGCAGCAGTCCTTGACTTCGTTAAAACTTACCACGTATGATCAATTTTCCGAAAAATAAGCCTACTTTTGGGATTGACTTCATTCCACTTTTTAAAATGTATAAATTAACAGAATACATAAAATTGTTTTTATAATTCCTATTTCAAAGTAAATTATTAAATATACATTGTATGGCCAATTATAAAAAAAAACCGCTGAGATCGCTAATAAACCTTTAATCCATGACCATTCAAATAAGCCTTGTATGCTATGTTGTAAAATTTATTTTTTTAATAAAAAAAAATTAAACAAAATTATCATCTTGTTCAAATTTACTACCAATCTTTTTAGAACACCTGGTATGGTTTTCTGTTTGCATATAATTAGCGTAACAAGTATTCAAGCTAAGATAATTAGTGCAATGCAACATAACTGCCTGAGTTTTAACTATTCATTTAAAACTCAGGGACAATGTAAAAACAGGACGGCAGAGTCGCTGTAGCCTTAATATCCGCTGTTTCAGACTCGTAACCGGCTAACAATATTGCATTGCGTACGCCACGCGCTAGTTCCGTACTTATCGCGAAAGTTTCAGCCGCCGGGTTGGGAGGAGGCACGGGGAGGACGAGAGGTGGGGCCCGTTGCAGTATCGATCGCGTCTGCTGCACGCTGCACCGCTGTCTTCCGCAGATCAGTCCTTATCGTCTGCCGGAACGAGCCTCAGCCAGAGTAGAGTACTAAAAAGGCTTTGCGAGACATTCCACATAGGAACTGCATACGCACGCCGAATGCAGACGTCAGTATTGAGGCGTGCGCTCACGCTTCACAGCATTAAGCTTGTTTGTAGGAAACCGTTCGCTATCTCGACTTCTGCTTCCAAGTCACTTGAAGCGACATACATTTTAAATTTCTCAAAGCGCGAGACAGTAAATCTTGTTAAAAATACATTCTGTATTCAAATCGAATACTATAGTTTTAAGCTCTAAAATCACTAAATATATTAAAAGCAGGGTGGTTTCGAGGTGGCCCAGGTAAGGTACATTACACTTTGCCACTAACTATGAAATTTATAACGAAAACTCGAGTCGAAAGTTGCGAGCGTTGAAAATATTGTAAGCTGCACTCGTTTCGGCCAAATTAAATGAAAAACTAAGTTTTACCGCTGGCCGACAAAGTTGGCTACTCAAGTTATAGCCGGTGGATAGCCGTGCATACATACTGCGGTCCTCTTGTGTGCTTAGCCACATGATGTATTATTACCATGTACAGAGTACACGTAGGCGCGTACCTACTCTCCCGTCTTTAATGTCGATAGAAAGTATTAAAATTTATTAAAAAAGATGTATGAAATTTCAAAGACGGTAATAATCTTTGTACGGCGACACATAACATATTCATATGAAAATGTTGTTCTCAAAACACGTTTGTTGGTAATTTAGTCGAACAATATTTTTATACTAGATACGTAAATAATGTGTTTTATTTTGTCATTTAATGGTATTAAATTCCAGGTTTCTGGATAATTTGTCATAAAGAACGATTATATCGGAAAATAATAATAGTTATTTTTGAACTTAAAATCTAGTCCCCCAGTTTTGATTTACACACTTATATATATGTTTATAGAATGTTTGATCAAAGAGATTGCAAATATTCCTAAAAGAAGTTCAAAGTAAACTAAAACCCTGTCACCATGGTGTACAGGCGACAATCTCGATAACATGACGTTGCCACTTTTATTTCATGATTAACAAACTTTTACCGAAATTGAACTAAGTGTAATTGGTTGACGTATCTTTGAAAGCCATAGATGATTCAGATGATTGAATCTGCCAATAAAATATAAGAAACAGCTTGTAAGTGTCCCACTGCTGGGCTAAGGCCTCTATTTTTGGGGAAAAGGTTTTTGGAACTTATTACACAACGCCACTGTAGTGCGATTTGGCGAGCACATGCTTTTATTTCAACGCTGAGTACAAGAATAACTGTCAACACGAATTAATCACATGATAATTCCGTGGTGCTTGCCGAAGTTTGAACTAGCAATTTTCGGTTCAAATAGATGTATTTTAACCGCTGCGCCATCTCGGCTCTAATTAAATATCAAAATCAGGCACAACCGAGTGTGTAATGTTCTATAATAGTGTTTACAATTCATTTCGTATTCAGCGGTAAAGGAAACTTGAGCGAGGAAACCTTCTTGTGTTTGGTAACATGTTTATCCGTAGGGGGGAGAGCTACACGGTGAATGAATCCCATTTCGTCACCTTCGCTAATCTTTTCTTCAGAAGTAGACCTATAACAAGTATTACCGTAATCTATAATATTCTATAACATATAGCATATATATAACAATATTAGTAATATAGTTACAAGTAATGGAAATGTTATATTCGCGTCCAAAGTTACAGATATTGAAAATAAATTGACATAGAAATGGTTAATTGTGTGTAAATAAAAAGTATTTGCCGTGTGGTGACGGTGACGAATATCACCACCCCATCTCATCCCGTGGGGGGCGTAGAAGTCGACCCGAGGGAATATACACCAGAGAACGGGCAGCAGCGTCTCTCTGAGTACTATGACTAACTTACTGCGATCGCCAACCCGTCTGCCAAGCGTGGCGATTATGGCATACCCCCTCATGATTCGCGCAACTAAACCACGGCCCCTAGTCCCCGGCAGCCCTGCTATTCCTAGCCTTGGTAACAGCTGTGGTAACGGCGGGGCAGGGGGTGCTAAGAATCCCCGGCAGATTTCGTGTTATCAACACCGACGACCTCTGGCCCTGGCAACATATAACACGCGTACACTGCGGACCGACGAGAAGATCATCGAACTGGAGGAAGAATTGAGCAGGTTACACTGGAATATCGTCGGATTATCCGAAGTCCGAAGACAGGGGGAGGATACGATGATCCTGAAATCCGGTAACCTTCTTTATTTCCGAGAGGGCGATCAACTGTCTCAAGGTGGTGTCGGGTTCATAGTCCACAAGTACCTCGTTAACAACGTTGTGAAAATCGAGAGCGTGTCGGCTAGGGTGGCGTACCTTATACTCAGAATCACCAAGCAGTATTCTTTGAAGGTCATACAGGTATACGCGCCGACTTCGACACACTCCGACGAAGAGGTTGAGGTCATGTATGAGGATTTATCTAAAACCATACATACCAACAAGATTTTTTTTTTTTTTTTTTTTTTTTTCATTCATTTCACTGTTGTAATGGGGGACTTTAACGCGAAGCTGGGCAAACGATTCGGTGATGAGTCAAAGGTGGGACCTCATGGAATTGGAGACCGCAACCCTCGGGGCCAGATGTTGGCCGACTTTATGGAGAAGGAGGGACTCTTTATGATGAACTCCTTTTTCAAGAAGCGAGGTCAGCGTAAATGGACCTGGGTGAGCCCTGATGGGAAAACCAAGAATGAGATAGACTTCATCTTGTCGACGAGAAGACAAATATTTAATGACGTCTCCGTGATCAATGCAGTCAAAACTGGGAGCGATCACAGACTCGTAAGAGGCTCGTTAAATATCAATGTTAAACTCCAGAGGTCCCGACTGATGAAGTCTATGCTCCGACCATCAATCACCTCTTCAAATCCGAAATCCCGAAGCCTTTCAGCTCGAACTCCAAAACCGATTCGATTGCCTAGCAGACTGCGAGGAAGTGGACACATACAACGACAGGCTTGTGGAAACTGTCCGTACGGCTGGGTCTAAGACCTTCAAGACCAGCCGTACAAAAGGAACCAAAAAGATCTCTGCCTCTACCCTACGGCTTATGGAGGAAAGACGGAAAATGATTCTGACGTCCCCAGCTGATGCTGTCGGCTATCGGCTGATCAACAGACAGATTTCAAAGTCTCTAACTTGCGACACTCGCCAATTTAATACAATGCGCATTAAAGAGGCCATCGAGCGGAACAAAGGCTCTAAAGTGTTCGCCAGAGATCTATCTGTTGGTCAGAGTCAACTGACAAGGCTGAAAACTGAGGATGGCAGAATAGTCACGTCAAGATCTGAGCTGTTGGAAGAGGTCGAGAAGTTCTTCGGTCAGCTGTACACGACAGCTCAATCACCTGTCAGTAGTCATGCTGCAGATCACAGAGCAAGACTAACCCGACACTACACTGAAGATTTTCAGGACGTCAGTCTTTTCGAGATTAGAATGGCTCTCGGACAACTCAAAAACAACAAGGCACCTGGTGATGATGGTATTACAGCCGAGCTTCTGAAGGCGGGTGGTACTCCGATTGTCAGGGCTCTTCAGAGGCTTTTTAACTCCGTCATTGCCAAAGGTCAAACGCCAAAAGCATGGCACAGAAGTGTGGTGGTACTTTTCTTTAAGAAGGGTGATAAAACCCTTCTGAAGAATTACAGGCCCATCTCACTGCTGAGTCATGTTTACAAGTTGTTTTCGAGAGTCATTACGAATCGTCTCGAGCAAAGGCTTGACGACTTCCAGCCACCCGAACAAGCCGGATTCCGGAAAGGCTTTAGCACCATAGACCACATACATACGCTGCGGCAAGTTATACAGAAGACTGAGGAGTATAACCAGCCACTTTGCTTAGCGTTTGTGGACTATGAGAAAGCCTTTGATTCGATCGAAACCTGGGCCGTGCTGAATTCTCTTCAAAGGTGCCAAATTGATTATCGGTATATCAGGGTGTTAAAGTGCTTGTACGAGAACGCCACCATGTCGATCCGACTCCAGGATCGGAACTCAAAACCTATCCAACTGCAGAGAGGCGTAAGACAGGGAGACGTGATATCTCCGAAACTGTTTACCGCTGCATTGGAAGATGTTTTCAAGCTTCTGGACTGGAACGGACTTGGCATCAATATCAACGGCGAGTACATCACTCATCTTCGATTTGCCGATGACATCGTAATTATGGCCGAGACCTTGGAAGACCTCGGCACTATGCTCGATGACCTCAGCAGGGTTTCCCAACAAGTGGGTCTAAAAATGAACATGGACAAGACGAAAATCATGTCGAACATCCATGTTGCACCCACTCAAGTCAAGGTTGGAAATTCTGCACTCGAAGTTGTAGACAACTATGTCTACCTAGGTCAGACCATCCAACTAGGTAGGTCCAACTTCGAGAAAGAGGTCAATCGTCGAATTCAACTCGGCTGGGCAGCGTTCGGGAAGCTACACGATATCTTCTCATCCCAAATACCGCAGTGTCTCAAGTCGAAAGTCTTCGACCAGTGTGTGTTGCCAGTGATGACTTATGGATCAGAGACGTAGTCGCTCACAATGGGCCTCATAAGAAGGCTCAAGGTCACTCAAAGGGCAATGGAGAGGGCTATGCTCGGAGTTTATCTGCGAGATCGAATCAGAAACGATGAAATCCGCAGGCAAACCAAAGTAACCGACATAGCCCGAAGAATTGCTAAATTGAAGTGGCAGTGGGCGGGGCACATTGCTCGCAGAACCGATGGCCGCTGGGGCAGAAAGGTTCTCGAGTGGCGACCACGAACCGGAAGACGCAGCGTGGGCAGGCCCCCTACAAGGTGGCCCGACGACTTAGAACGAGTCGTGGGAAGCCGTTGGATGCGGGCAGCGCAAGATCGGCCAACGTGGAAATCCTTGGGGGAGGCCTTTGTCCAGCAGTGGACGTCTTTCGGCTGGTGATGAAATAAAAAATATTTACTTAAATTTAATTAACGAGAGTGAAAAGCTTGCGTGCGGTAACTAGTTACTCATAGCGTGTAAAAAAAGATTTAACAATATGAAATAAGTAAATCCTCAAATTGATAATGATAATTGACATTTGTGTAATACTAGTTTTCGGAATAAGGGACTTAGGGGGTGTAAGTACAAAAAGCCTATGTCCTTCCTGCCTCAAGCATGCTTCATAACAAATTTCATCAAATTCGATTCAGCGGTTTAACAGTGAAAGCGAAACAGACAGACAAAGTTACTTTCACATTTATAATATTAGTATAGATTACTTATGGTATGGTCAAATACTTTCCTTACTTAAGTTAATATCATCTCTGTTTTTGTTTCAACGGAAATTAGCAAAGCCAAGATAGATTCACCTACCACAATGTACGATATACATTTGTAAATGTATCATAGTACACAAGTGTGCACGTTCTCTATTTCTGTACTCAAACTAAAGCGTTTTGGAGTCTATAAAGTTAATTAAACTTTTGCTTTAATTTATGTAGGAAAGCAAATGAACCTGATGCTAAGTGGTCACCACTGCCTATAGACATTGACACTGACAGAAATATATACCATCCCTCACATCACCATTGCGCCAACAAACTAAGATGTTATGTGCCTTGTGCCTGTATTTAGTCTGGCTTACTCACTCTTCCAACTAGAACACAACGATACACCTAGTCTTGCTGTTTGGCGGTATAATTTGTGGTAAGTGGATGTCAAACCATCCACAAATGTCTGTCACCCAGGACAGACATTTGTGTGCATGAACATGTCTGAATATCCTGAGTCTGAGTGTATTTATCTATATGAGTATGTATTTCAAAAGAAAAGTAATATATGTAGTATATCAGTTGTTTGGTTTCCATAGTACAAGCTCTGCTTAATTTGCGATCGTGTGTGAATAATGTCCCAAGATATTATTATTATATAATACCAAGTGTTGCTGTTTAGCGGTAAAACAACCGGTTTGTGGGTAGTATCCACGTAGGTAACCTAAGCCCTACTAGTGTCGTCTGGTAAATAAAAAGGTCTATTAAAATAACTAAAGAATTATAAATTCAAGTAACAAAGATACAATGAACAAAACACTGATACAAATACCTGATTAAAAGTATAACAGTTATTGTAAAACAATTTAAGAAATATGTTACTCCTCTAATATATTGTAATAGAAAATTTAAAAATGAATCAAATATGAAAACTCCAATAAAATTTTAATACATCAATACAATACAGGATAATAAAAGGCACAAAGCGCTATTCCTTTGCAAAATTATATCGCTGCTTTTAACCGCACCTCTGTTTCGCAGTTACGCCTAGTTCACACTGAAAATATTTCAGTACTGTAATGTAGAGAAAAACAAGTAATTTAAAACTTTAATTATTTGTTAAGAGCACATTACAAATTAAATACTTCACTGAGAATTCTTTAAATTTTCTATCTAAAGCATTCTCAGTAAATTAGAGTGAAAAATAATTAATTAATTAGGGGAACCATTTGAAAACGTAAATATCCGGAGACCAACACAAAACCACTTAAGTTTAAACTATATACAACCGATAAATAAAAAATTTAAAAAATCCTTAAAACAAATTCAATTGTTATTGAATTTGTTTTAATTATATCATTCTGTTGAATGATATAATTTACAATAAAAGTGATTAAGTTAAATACATTTAGGAAAGAAACAGACAAATGATATTTTCTATTAAATTGAAAATTGAAAAAAAAATGTATTCTATAAATTGCTTAATTATATATTAAAAGTATTAAAATTACTCTTTATGTATACTGTTTACTTTATATAATAAGTAAACTATGCTTAAATTATGTTCGTGTCAAAATTAAAACTGTTTTATTTTCAAGTAAATATTATTTTTTAGAGTTACGTGGTGTTATTGTGAACTTAGCTTGAAGTTATGCTTCGCCCACTACAGGTAAAGCTTCGGATACTCACGTTCTGTAAAATTTATTTCTGTCTTCGCTTTTCTATTGTCTAAGAAAATAATTTTATTACGTACGAGTCAAGTGTTGCTTGCCGTTTAGAGTTCGCCATTTTAAGGAATTATAATATTATTGTTTCAGCAGGAGCATTCCTTGCACATTTACCTATTAATATAATTAATATAAGAAATAGGTACGTATACTGACCTCATATGCATATATATATATATATATATATATATGCATGATATTTCCAGAAAATCTTTATTTCGAAATTCATTTTGGAAAGAGAAATTATAGATGCTATTGTAGATATAACAATTTCATATGAACATTATTATATGTATGCAGAAAATAAAATTATAATAATAATTATAATGTTTCTGGGATATTTTTCACACACGGCCATCTGATCCCAAATTAAGTACAAAGCTTGTGCTATGGAAACCAGACAACTGATATACTACATATACTACTTTTCTTTTTGTAAATACATATAGATAATTACACCCAGACTCAGGACAAACAGACATGTTCATGCACACAAATGTCTGTCCTGGGTGGGAATCGAACCCACAACCTTCGGCGTGAAAGGCAATTCTACCAACCACGCCAACCGGCTCGTCAAAGATACATTTATGCAGAAAATTATGAGCTCTACACATTTTTGTTTATTTTATTGTAATTATTTCATCATTAGTAAGGTGCTTAATCCAGAAGTACCTACAGTCTACATTTTATTTCAGTAATAATAAGTATGTATATATGTATGTATGTATGTTCTCTTATAGTCTTATAGCTTGTCATCTATAGAATAAAAAGAAACGTCATAGTTAGTAAGGGTAAAAGTAATAACCATTAAATTTCAAAAGGCCATTGAAAAATTTCGAAAAGTTGACTGTCTTTGAAAATTCAAAACTGCACTTCAAATCTCAACAGCAGTAACAGTCGTTAAACTAAACCTCACACGACGAACAGCAAGAATAGTTCGCGTTGTTTGCGCCATCTCCACACGTTGTTACCAAAAATTATAGTTTCAGTGAGTCAAATCGATACACAGCGGCAGTTTAGAGGGCGACGGAACAGTTTGGAAATTCGCCAGACACTCGATCTCTGCACGCTTGCCCACTTCACCACTGCGGTTCACTCCGTACGCACTCGGCTGTGGCCTGGCCATAGACAATAGCCACATGTTGCTGATTATATTTAAGTATTGCCTTTAAAATGAGGTCGAAATTGAGAGATCCCTTTTTCAGGTCATCCTTAAAGAAGCTATGTTAACGGTACTTACGTTAAGTATACATTATACAACACTATTGTTGTATAATGTAATACAAGTAAATATAATACGGTTATTATTCTTACCTAAAATTTCATTAACATTTTCTCAGAGTCATCGTGGAATTAAGAAACTCACATATATACACATCACATACATGAACCCTGAAAATAGTACACTCTTTTTTGGGTAGTCGTGTATAGCTATTTGGCAATATTTAAATAGCCAATATGTTACCACGCTTGATAATTCATGTCCTTTTTCACCTACCGCCACCTTCTACATACAGTTTTAGACGGGCTGCCGCAAAAAATAAATTGCTATGTTCTAGTTTGAGAGGTAAGTGAGCCAGCATTCATACAGAAGGGATATTATGACCTTTAAAATCCCATTATTGGTGGAGAATTAATACTTAAACAAGAGTAGTCTTCTTGCACTTGCCTATAACTATGGACGAAGCCCATTTAAAAAATATATTACAACATATTTAAAAAATATACTTGCTCATGCTCTTTTTACACCCAAACAAAATATCAGAAAATAATTTAACATAGTCGCATAATGAATAAGCGCTTCCGTATACGCTTCTAATAATTATTCCAATCGTGTTGACTGTTTTTCAATATTGTTCTGTTTCCTAACATTGTATTCAGATTTATGTTTATCATAAGAGTGAAGATATATCAACGTTGGTTCAATAGCTTTTAAACTTGGCGCATAAAAATTATCGTTTTATATTTTTGTATATGTTACTTAATGTTACTTTTTCTTATTTAGTCTACATAGACTAAGTGTCCGTACACTTGATTAACTTTTTTTTATAACTAAATAATAAAAATACAATGAATAACATGCAAGTCATAATTACTGTGTGTAAATATAAACACTGCATATTTTTAAGTACGCCTATGTGGATGAAGCACCGTTACTCGGGAATTTCGTTATTAAAATAAATTAAATATTCAGAACCTTTTTGTATAAGCATTTTAAATTTTCTTTTTTTAAAAGTTTACGAAGAAGTTCTTATAAAAGTTGATGTAAAAGTCGCAATTAGACTGGTAAACTTTAGTATCCAATAGTTTTCTCGAAAACGGTGCATCGCCTTTTGCCGCTGTGTTGTTCTAATCAGGAACCAAACCTCTACCTAAATATGCCATTTTGTTCCAAGCTCTCAATGTGGAAAAATAAATACTTCACGCCAATTTAAGAGTTTCATAAAGGATAAAATATAGATAAGATTTGTGCAAAGAATAAAAAATAATGTTCTATTAATTCCATAAAAATAGTGCAACTAGATTTTGGTATTGATAAAATGTTTATAGTCGTTATACTTGCTAAAACTTTAGATCAAATATTAAAGAGAAACTAGTTATTATTTGATTCCAAGAAAGTGTCTGACAAATATTTTAAAAAAATGTTCATAAACGGAATATTGCGTACAATTGAAGCTCTGGCGATGTTCGCTACGACCGGCTACGCTGGAGCTACGCCAGATTCAATAACATGATTAGGCATATCCAAAATATTTGTCAATATCCCGCAGCCTTTGTAGCCTCGATACAAATTTATAATTACCATTAACATAAATAACATTTATATGATCATATAAGCATATATTATACGAAATTGTTGATGTATAAAAACATTATTTATAAAATAACAAACTGTTTAAGTTAATGTATTAAGTTACCCCTAATTATCCATCTCACCAGTTTAAATTTCTAGTGTTAAATATATAGTTTTTTATGTCGCCCATAAATCAAAACTTTAGCCACCGAATAACATATTTAAGGATATAGAGAAATTAAAAACATTTATGATATAATTTATCACTCGAAATTAAATAAAACAACAGAGCTTAGTTAATAAAGCGTTCCCCTGATGAGAGCTCCGCCGAGCCACGAGTGGAGCAAAGCACGGGAGAGGCTGCGGATGCGTTATATCAACACGATCCTGCAGCCTCTCCGATCCGTGCTGAGGACGGCCATCGCAGTGGTTTTGGTGGGTAAGAATCCCACATAACCCGGTTCCACCCCCATAGGACCCGGGTACCTTTCTGAAGGTTTACACTGCGAGAAAAAAAAGCGTTAACTTCCTGGTGCTAGCCATAGTTTAAGATAAAACATTCTAAAACATAAGTTTCTGTAACAACAAGCCACCTAAGTAATCTTAAGACCATCTTTTACACCAAACTCGAACAAAATGTACCTTTTATGTAGAAATATACTAAAACTTTATCGGGCTGAAAATAACAAAAGATGCGCCACCAAGCACCGTGAGAACGACGTCCCAATTTTATTTCTTTCAAGTGAAATCATCATTGTAAAATCGGCGAACGAGTGAATCTCCTCGTGTTAAAGAGAGCTGCTGGAGACCCGCCAGATGGCTCTTGTGAGGAGCACCCTCCGACGCTAATTGCTACCAACTCTTGCGTAATCGTCTTAATTATACAAATTATTAATTATGCCTAATGAAACAATTGTTCTGTTTGTCTTTTGTATGAAATGGTAATTATAAGTGGCGATTATATTTTGTTAAACACAATTACGAACAATTGAATTGTTTATGGCAACATCGTTTTGATTTGCTCTAAAAACTTATCAACTTGAAGTCTAATATAATAAACATATTTTTTTCAAAGATTGCAACATGTAACTAGTAGTAAATAAAAGTATAGGTATATGTGTTACTTTTTTTTAAATAAATAACAATAGGAACATACATAATTATTCTCTTTGAGGCCAGACTATAAATATTAAATAGATTTCTAAGATAAATGAGTCGACAATATTTTGATGATTTCATAGACAGATATTACTGTTGGCAGGCTGAATATAAATGACTTGTATATAACAATGAATTTGTATATTAACGTTCCTCTGACTAGGTTTCAAGTATTCGCAATGTAGGTTCAGTCTAATATGAAGCTGTAGGCCTGTAGCATATAACTAAGCTATAACGTTGGACCTTAGCCAAAATACCATGTCTGGACGCAGTTACATTTGCACAAGGGACCCACTAATCTTTGGAAATCAACCTAGCACCGCTTTTGAGCTTACAAATAACGTTAAGAGACGTTTTAATGGCATGCAATAAATATTTTTGTGCAAATTACATTGGGGTAATTTGTAAGATAAATATGTAAACTTTTAATAAAAAAATAATTGTTAGCAACTTGAATCCTAACCATAAATATGAAAGTGAGATTGATTTTTGTTACGCTTTTACGGACCTACTCAACCGATCATCATGAAATTTTGCATATACGCTCTCATGAGTACAGATAAAGACATAGAGTAACTAATGTCTGTCCCTCCTTATAAGTTGTTTAAATGGAAATATTTATAAAAATAAACAATTGGAACAAATAAACAACATCTACAGGTTTTAGTTTTATTTTAATTATCTTTTTTTATTTAAATAGCTTATTATCTCTATTAATAAAAGTTTTATATTCTACTTCATAGTATTTTAATACTGTAACTAGAATATAATATATCTGATTTGTTTAGTATTACAAGTTAGTCAAATAAAGTTAACTCCGGTACTTTTCATTTTTCTTGTAAATTTATTATCATCTAAAGCACATAATACAATCTTTTCTGCTTCTACTTTGTAAAAGCTCGTGTATTATACTGTACGTATCGTTTTATTGGGTCCATGAAGGATGGAGGCTCATCCCACTTCAGAAGCACACTTGACCGCAACAGATGGCTCCACACCTAACCTAATATCTATGTCGTAAGTAATAGAGCACATAGCTACAACTTCATTACAAGCTCCATGAAGTCCCGTCATGCATTTTATATCTGTACCAAGGCTGGAATATTAAAGGACTTGAAAATTGTATCGGACGGTTTTAATAAAAGAAATAGTTTATGTATTTTTTATATTTATGTATGTGTTTTTCAAATATATAGCAATAAAATATTATATAGATGATAAAAACCGTGTATTCTTAGATATAAATATTTAATCATTATTCATTACATACCTATGCAATTCAATTGGTGGAAAAGAGTGACTTCTTTTCAGTAGAATTTGAACTCGATTAGGTAAATTTATATTTTTAAATTTAATCTTATAAAAGACGATTTTAATATGCTTGATGGAGTTTATTTTATTGTATGCAATAATATAATATATTCGACATATGCTATATGTAGATGTACGAGTATCGTGGTCACAAGCTGACTGTTTGTGGTATGATCGCAGTCGAAACCAAAATTTATATAATATAAATCATGACAGTGCAGTAAAGTGCAGACATTTAATTTTTAAAATGTTTATAAAACAAACTTTTATTTAAATGTTCTAAAAACGAGAAAATAAACTTCGAAGAAAATTAAAGATTTTTTTACATTATACATATTTAATATTATATAAAATCTTGTCGCAAGAATACATATATCGTGACACAAGTAGTTCTCAGTAGAAATTTCTCAAGTCATACAAAAAACATCTTGCGACAGAGCCGTAACTATATTTTTTCTGATAGTTATAGGGATTCGGGTGTATAAGAAACAATATATCGTGTCGGTGCTCCTGGTCATTGAGCTGTTAACTCGTCATGGTAGCACTTGTAATAGGTTCTCACAATTGAATTCGTATACAAAATATCGTATCTGTGCTATTAAGCGTTAAGGAGTTCGGTCCGCGGAAGCCAACCGTAGGTGTCAAGTGAGCAGTCATGCCATGGTAAAACTTAGCACGGGCTATTAAAAATAAAGATTAACACAACATTTTGAGTTTATACTGTTGTTAACCTTTGAGGAACGACCCCTGGAGCTAAACCTGGGCGTAAAATCGGGTCTTGCTTACTATAAAAACGCACTGTCATCGGAACTTAACCAACAAGTTAAATTTTAGGTCCGTAGGATAAATGGTTTTTTATTTAGCTTGCTAGATTTGACCCAAACAAAACAACAAGTTAAATAAAACATTAATAAAAATTCGTCATGAATCGTTCATTAATAACTTATATTGCTTGTAAATAATAAAAACTAATTTAATAATAATGCAATGACAATTTCTTATTTAATATTTAAAAACGTTAGCACATTTTATAATATATTTTTATGAAATAGATATAAGAGCTAATTGCGTTTGAATGATGCAGCGGGCGAGTGCCAGGGGAATTTGAATAGACCCTCGCAAGAAGAAAGATTCATTTTACAAAAAGGTATTTCAGATCTGCAACATCGTAAAAATATAATTAAAAATAAAAAAAAAGCTTAAACGCGCCACGTTTATAGAAAGAATATAACAATAATCACTTTAAACGTTAAGTACCAGTACTCAACGCTTTGCTGTTAGGTTAGAATTAAATTATTTATGGCACAATGTATTTTTTACCAAATTTTATTTTAAAGGTTTTCACGGACCTTATAAGATTTATAATCCATCCTCAAGTTATAAATGACGGTAGTCGCTTATAAACGGGGAAGGTATTTCATTGTCCTTTCGGCATATCTGAATACAAACGAGATGAAAATGAGGACATATCTTCACACGTTTGTTCCCGCGATGGGACGTGAACGTTCCGTTGCACGCAGCCGGCGGCGGTGCAGGCATTTCCGAACGCATCGCCGTTCAATATCCGCGAGGATTGTTTGTAGATCCCCGCCTCCCGCAACCCCAACCCGCACCGTCCTCTAATGGAGCCTAGCAGGGTGTCTAGTTTAGAAATAGCCGGCTCGTATTATAGGTTTACTCCATCTAACGTTTATAATGCCTTTTCCTTTTTCTACGTCTGCTTAAATCGTCAAGAACCACAATATTATTTTTCACTTTAGTAATTTATTTTCTTATAAAATAAGAACTACATAATCTACATTCACATTATATTTTGATTGTTTTAATAAAAAATTTGCGTAATCTTTTTACATGTATACAGTAACAGTAACAGTACAGTAACAGCCTGTTAATGTCCCACTGCTGGGCTAAGGCCTCCTCTCCCTTTTGAGGAGAAGGTTTTGGAGCTTATTCTACCACGCTGCTCCAATGCGGGTTGGTAGAATTCACATGTGGCAGAATTTCAATGAAATTAGACACATGCAGGTTTCCTCACGATGTTTTCCTTCACCGTTAAGCACGAGATGAATTATAAACACAAATTAAGCACATGAAAATTCAGAGGTGCTTGCCCGGGTTTGAACCCACGATCATCGGTTAAGATTCACGCGTTCTTACCACTAGGCCATCTCGGCTTTTTTACATGTATATGAAGTGCTATATCTATTTATACGTATATTAAGTAAAGAGATAAATATTATTTTACAACGATATGTAATATAACTAAATAATCAAATATTTATTATTTCTTGTTTTTATAATGTGATATATTACAAGTTTACAATTTACAGATTATTAATAATAATAAAAATAATATAAATATTTATACACATATATTATATTTTCCAAGTTTTTTACACTTGCATTTTATTTGTTATCGTTAATTCCACTTCAAAAGTCAGTACATTTCTTACTAAAAACAAGGGATGCATTTCTAAAATTGAACATTTTTTACATCAATCATAATAAATAAATAAAAGAAGCTTATGTACAAAAATCGTTAATACACTTCACAATCCGTATCATTCTATACCGGATTAAATATAATACATCGTGGAGTTAGTGTTGATTGAATGTGCTAGTATAACTCAGGGTGTACCTTATATATATTTTGTTATAAAAATTAATTAATATAAAAATATTACAATAAAGTGTAACAATTTTTTTCTAACCAGTTCTTTTCGAAAAATGTGTATTATGATGGTTTTTAGCATTAAATTTAATTGTGTAAAATGACGACTTTTTTTCTTAGTTATTTTTTTTGATAACACATATATGTGTTTTCGGCTTAGTTTTTTATGTATATAACAATTATTTTTTATCTGCTCTGTAAAATGAAAAGATAAGTCTATTTTTGCTTCTGTCGTATCATTTTTCTCCAGTACTATTGCGAAAAGAATTTGCATGTTTATATATACTACAAGTTGGATGTAAGGTTGGATTGATGTGATATATATTTGTTTTGTTTTTACTTTTGGGTCTGGTAATAAAGCCTGGGCTTAAAGGTACGGACTTGATAATAAGGCAACTTTACTCTGCTTTATCCTTTTTTTTATATTTAAAAAAAAAACAAAAAAATCACGTCAATTAAATAAATTCAAAGACAAAGTCACAGATGAAATTAGTTCTTAATGCAGCATAAAAGCAATCGATTATGCACATAATGACATAACTTGTGAGCGGGAGTAGGTACATACCTCTATAACTTGCTCGCAAACCTACTAACTTTAACTTTAGAGCTACGTGAAAGTTATGCAGTCGATTTCAGAACTGTCACATGATACCTGCTCGCTCGCTACACCACAGGCTAAGTTGATAAATTCAAATGTTCATAACCCGACTTGCATGAAGGCTTCCTTTGAAATGAAAAGGCATCTCGATAATACGACAATATTATTTGTATTTATCTTTAGACTAGTAATTATATTTAAACAAACAACTCATTAATTAAAAAAATAAAATAAAATAATTATGTATTGTACGAGAACTAATAATGTTAACTGGTCTTTTAGGTCACGGGTTCTATCCCATTACAAATAGTAAGTATATACATATGCATATATGCATACGCATATATATATATATATATATATATATATATATATATATATATATATATACATGTGAGTATTATATATCCAGCACAATTATATTATGTAATTACATTATTCCATATTTAAACTTAAAAAAGGTTAATTTAGAGCAATATGTATACAATTTTAGCCTTTAGGTGTAACATACTAACAGATATATTAACATGATAAAATATCCTCTACCCCATTCTTGTACCTTTTATTACTTCCTTGTGCAATTAAGCAAATAATTTAAGTTAAAGTTAGCATTTATATAAAGGCTGAGAAATAAGCGAATACCAGTAAATTTTACTGCGTTGCTGTAAATATAGTAGAGTCTAGACCACAAGATCTTTTCCAATTGATTTAATGGCCAAATAAAACTTCAATAGACGACTTTATTGTGTTCGAAGAAAATTGACAAAGATACAACCCTAAGAATACTAGTCCTACAAAAAGTTTTTATGCATACTTGTATTTAGTAAGTAGTATTGTAGTTTGAGGAAAAGAAAACTTAAGAAATATTTGTTCCCAAAACTCAGTTATTCAACAAATAATTTAAATTTTTTTAGCACAACTTGGTGCTAAATTACGTCAATTAAATATCCTACTAATGTATTTTTAGGTACCCGCTAAATAAATGTCAGCGGGTAAGTAAAATGTTTTCTTGAATAAAATATTGTATCTTGTACTTGAAAGAAACGGGTTTTTTATTAAGTAAGGTAATTTGCAACATTAATGGATTATTGTATTTTTATAGAAATGATAATTAAAACCAGATTTATTTTGTATTAATTTCTTCTTTTTTACCTACGATGTCGCATCTGCACTTTATAATCTATGACTGGATCTGTCACTCGTAACAAAAATAACACTAATAGCAAAATGTTAAAAACCTTGCATTTGGAACGTTTTTGAGTCTTCAGATTGCGCTCCAGTAACATATATGCTTCTTCTTATAATACTTAATTTTTACATCGGTAGGTGTTCTATGTGTGGTAGTATTGTAGCCTAAATGTTATATTTAACGTAAACTAAACCTCGTTAGTTTCAGTTATTTATTATTCAGTGCATTATTCAATCGTACAGAAAAAACTAATTACAAATTCGAAACTATACATTTTAATTATTTGTTTACTACCGTTGCGTAAATATTTATGTTCGTATGATGCTAAAGTTTTATTATTTCAGAGACAATATAAATTTCAACGCACAGATATTTCGTTTGCGGGAAATCGTTAATGACCCGAAGAATCGTTTTTATGATGTTTGCTTTGATCATAGAGCAGCATCAAACGTCGTTTATGGGGCAATAACATCGAATTCGATAACAAAATGAAATGAAAACAGGACCTTGCTTGCTTAAACTTGCCTTTAATTTATTTAAATTGTCTGAATTAGTATATTAAGTTTGAATTTACGAGAGGAAATCATAAAGTGAACAAGAGAACTATTTCTTTTCAACATATTATAATTAGTAGACCTTTTTTTTCGAAATGACTTGTTGCTGTTGGCTCATATGGCATTGACAGTGTCACCGGGTGAGTGGATGGTAGTTCGGAATATTAACTAACATTTCTATCATTAAAACTAATAACAGTTTTCAAAATTTTTCATCAAGATTCTTAATCTTACAAGAGCTAAAACTATTTTTTTACTTAAGTCATATTATATAATAATTAAAACATCGCAAAAATAAATATAATATTAACTATTTTATAAATGTTCAATAAATAAAACTATTTAAGTATTTAAAATAAAGATGTACTTTTCAATAATAATTTAAAAATATATATTGCATAAAAATAATTATGTACCTGTTTATTCATCAAATATATTTGTATCTTCCTACTTCACATAAAAATCTTAATTTACCCAGTAAAAAGTAAATATTTGATTAAGTTCGCTGGAGCGTATTCAATGTTTATAAATGGAAAAGGCTCAAGTAAAATAGCTTATCAAACTTGTAGGTAAACTTCTGAATTAAACAATTTGAATGTCAAATTTAAATAATGGACATTTCCAACTGGTTTTAAGAATTCATTAAGCGATATTCAGTCATATTGTGTATTATGTAATATCTTGCAAAATCAAACTTAAGATAAAACTCTATACCTATAGACCTACCTAGGTACAATATATTGTTAAACAACTTACGTTTAATGTCATGAATTTATTGCACTGACACTGACAATTTGTTGACAGCTATCAGGTAATGACAGATTCGTGTGTTTACTGTGTTTTAGGATTTATAGGTTATATATTTGGTTAATAGTAGTTAATATTATTTTAATATTCGCTATAAGCTTTAATGGAAGATAAGAGACCACAATTTGGAAATAGATTGCTAGAAAATGTGGACGAGGTCTTCAAACACAATGCTTGGTACAGTGTTTAATATTTCTATTAGATATTGTAAAAATATTAAGTTTCCAGACAAAAATGTTTCGGACTTGGAACTAACGAGACATAGGAAAAAACCACCCGGTGGCAATCGAAACCTTACTGATAGAAAACTACTGTATCTTTTTAATGCTTGGTACATATTATAATTTTTTAATTAATATTCTGTGAAAAAAAAAGGTATATATAAATAGTAATGTACCTCTTTGTTTTAGATTAATATTCACGATAATTCAAAAAAAATTCATTACTATTTGTAAATGCATATCTTTAAATATTTTTTACTATTCAGTTATCAAACTATTCACCTATTTTATTCAGTAGTTGAATGTATTTTTTTACATTATAGGGACAATGTCCAGTGGAATGCTGACCAAGAAAAAGCAGCAGCCGAGAAAGTTGAGCTAAATTCAATGGTCACATTTTCTGAGGATCGACTTAAAGACTTTGAAGAAAATGCTGATAAACATTGGGATGCATTTTATGATGTACACCAAAACAGGTAACAACATTGATAATAATTATTAAGATAAATTTATTAATTGAAAAGATTATTTAAAATAAAAATAAATTGTAGTTGTTCAATTTGGCAGAAGTCTTTTTATGTTTGTCCTTAATTTATTTTTATTTAATATTAAAATCACAACCTACTACCCCAACAACAACCTTGTGCTTTAGAATTTGCTTGCTTGAAATGCTTTAGAATAGACCATTTGTGTCTTACCCATGTACCACTCATTATTCTACTGTAAAAAAGTAATGCTTTGTATGGAGACTGTTGGAACATTAAGGAAGACAAGGAACATAACATCTATAATCCAACAGTTGATGGTCAGTATAATAAGTTGTTATTTCTTACCATCCAAATGATCGCATTGAGTGACTGCTTTCCTAAGCAAAATAAAAAAAAATGTATATCAAACATTTTAAATCTATAAAAATCTTCTTCATTAACATTGCAGATTTTTTAAAGATCGTCATTGGCTGTTTACTGAGTTTCCGGAGCTAGCACCTGACTACAATTCAGCTCCCATCAGAGTATTTCCAGAAGGTGAAAGTAATCAATCGGCCCCAGATATCACCAAACACAAAAATGAAGAAACACCTCATTCTAAACGTTGTATTTTTGAAATTGGATGTGGTGTAGGCAATACCATTTTTCCAATACTACAATATAGCCAGGATCCAAACTTGTTTATTTACGGTTGTGATTTTTCATCAAAGGCAATAGAAATTATGAAACAGAATGAACTGTATGACACAAAGAGATGTGATGTTTTTGTTTTGGATGCCACTTCTACTAATTGGCAGGTTCCATTTGCAGAGAACTCTTTGGATATTATTGTTTTAATTTTTGTGTTATCAGCTATAGATCCTTCAAAGTAAGTAAACATAAGATTTAGTTTTCTATTTTTTATTCAACAACGGTTTTTGACAACATGACAATAATTGCCTGCACTGGCTCTCTACTCTTCATACCACAATAGAGCAAATGAACACATTTTTTTTGGCAGTAATAACTAATGCATGTGGTGCAATTTCAGAAGAAATATAAACACCATGCTCTACCACCATTCAACATAAATTCAAAATCTTTCATTAATAAACCTGCGTCTCTTCTCATAAATTCTCTTAATTTAAAAAATAAAGGTAAATGTCCCTCAGCTGAGCCTGAGCCTGTGTCCTTTTTGATGAGAAGTTTGCTTAGATGGTAGTGACAGAACTTATTTCACCATGGTGCTCCAATTCGGGTTGGATACACTCCACTCGTAGATGTTCATCCAAAACATGCACGTTTCCTCATAATGTGGTCCAGCAAGCATGAGATGAATAAAAATATACCCAAGATAAGGACATGAAAATTTAGTTTTAATTTTGCATGTATTTGATACATAATAAATAATTTAATATTTTTGAATTTATTCACAATTTTAGTACCGTAGCATCTACTAGGAACATCTAACATTTGCATTTTGCAACAATGTTGTTTTCCTTCATTCATTCCATATTGAATTATCACTGTTTAACCTTTCAGGATGACAAATGTTATTGAACACATATATAAATATCTGAGACCAGGTGGCTTGGTTGTCTTCCGAGACTATGGTAGATACGACTTAGCACAACTAAGATTCAAGAAAGGCCGGTGTATATCAGATAACTTTTACGCTAGAGGAGATAACACAATGGTTTATTTTTTTACACAAGAAGAAATTTCAAGTCTATTCAAAAATGTTGGATTTATAGAAGAGCAAAACCTAATAGATAGAAGACTTCAAGTGAATAGAGGGAAGATGTTGACAATGTACAGAGTCTGGATCCAAGCTAAATATCGTAAACCTTACAATTAAGTATTAATATTATTACGTTTTTTACATTGAAATAAATATAATTAAATAAGAAGTTGCCTTAAATTATACGAAAACAGTTAAAACATATTTTAATCTCATGATTTTAAGAGACTGGTTGGAATTTGAAAAAGTATGGTTTTTTCAAAGAATTCATCACTTTTGTAACAACTTGAACTGGTGGGCCGTCCCAAGTTACTTTAACATCACTCAATAATTTCTTTATAAATATTTCGATTTCCATTTCTGCAATTCTTCTTCCAATGCACGATCTTACTCCAAAACCAAAAGGAAGTGTTATCATGGGATGGCAATTGCCATAATAGAGAGGATCTGATTTCTCCACCAACCATCTTTCGGGTATAAATTCTATTGCACGAGGATAATTCTTTTCCATCCTAGAGAGAAATTCGTTTGGTGCTATAACATCTATCTGGAATTAATAACAAAAAATGTAAAATAAAGTTAAATTCATATTTAATATAAAAAACTTGGTAATAATGGTTATTTCGTACTCCTTTGGGAATAGAGTATCCCCCAACAATGTGCTCTTTGGTCGTACGTCTTAAGTTCGCCGGCAAGACAGGAAATAATCTCAGCGACTCTTTGAGACATGCTCTGAGATACCGATTACTTTGTTCTGGTGATGTGATTTCTTCCCTTATTTTTTCTTGAGCTTTCGGATTCGTCGCTAAATTGTATAGAAGGCAAAGTGTTGTAAACGCCACCTAAAAATAATTACAGCAGTATGGCTTCCAAAATCACTTAAATATTTATAAAACTTCATACTGTTAGCTTTACATTTCTCTAAAATATAATAAGTAAAGACAAAAATGATTTACTGTATCGATTCCAGCGAGCAGCATTTCATTTGCCATCATGATAGCAACCTTATCATCTACAGCCAACAATTTCTCTATTACACTTTTATCTTCTTCTGGAACATCGTGACCTCTTTCATTTATTTTTCTTTTAGCTTTTTCTATAAATTTAACACTAGCTCTGGAAAATTGTATAGATAACGTTTAAAGTACGTTAAAAGGTAACCGGAACGACTTTAACAGAACATTTGGTTATCAACCAAAACCGATAAACCGTGATCATAATATTTTAAATACTACACAGTCCACCTCTTTACTATGATTTCGAACAAATTGGATGATAATAAATTATTTTTTGGCATGTTGCGTGATTATTTATCTGAAATTTACAATGGTTGAAATCACATCTTAAATTATCATCGAAATTGTACCGAATTTGACTAATGTCATTTTACCGAATTTAACTAATTTGATAATGTTTAAACTAAGTTAAGTTAAAAATCTAAACAAATACTTACTCCCATTGCAAATCTAATGTTTTAATCATTTTCTTGAAATTTCGTGTTGGATAATATCGCCAAAGACTTGGAAAAAATTCTAATTTCCACGAAAGTTCTAATATATCTTGTGCACACTGTATGAGAATTCGCGCAGGGTGATCGTTGGTTAAATTCTCTTCCAAGGATCCAAGCCTCGTCCCTAAACCAACAACAGCCACGGATTCTAATGACCATTTCGTCATTTCGAAGTCTAAGTTCTGCTTTAAATAATTTTCCTTTTCTTGTAATCTTTTTAATCTAAAAAAAAATATGTTTAAATAGATACTCACAACATAAATAAATAATCAACAATTATTTCAAAAACAGCGCAGCACGTCATACCTTGCAACCATATCTTCAGCAATTTCCTCTAACGCTGGTGCATACAATTTTACCAGTTTTGGTTTCAATAGAGCTGGATTAACTTTGGTACGAAAATCCCGCCATTGAGAGCCTTCTCTACGATCAAATTTTAGTACAATTTTTAAGCTTTCAAACATAAATGCAAATTTCATAAATAATGTTTCATAAATGGAAATAATTATTTAAGTAAGGAAATTATATTGGAATTGGGCAATAAAGCGGAATCCGATGTGTTTTTCCGAAACTTTCGTGCTAAATTGAAACTTAATAAAATTAAGTCGTAGAATACTATATTCTATGATTTATTTTACGGCTAATGAAAGGGCATTAACCTATCTTCTAATATCAATTGGTCAATAACTTGTACTTTATTAGGTAATATTAAATGGATTAAAGAATTATAAATTAACAATAACCTTAATCAACGACACTTACGCAACCGTTAAGCCGTATATACCATTGCTTACAGATTTTCTTAATTGAGTCCTGTAATACAAAAGCGTATCGAATCCTGGTCTAGATGGCAATATATCTTCAGATCGGTACACCTAAAAATGTTGTTTATTAAAGTGTTTATATTTAAATAATCTCCGATATATTATTTGTACCTGATCAAAATGCTCCGGTTCATACAGGATGACCATGCTTGCTCTAGAGAAAATGCCATCTAACTTAACTATAGATCCATATTTCTCATACAGAACTTTTGATAGATCATAGAAGTTTGCACGTAAACCAATTGATCCTGTAATTTTTCATAAGAAACAAGTTGTAAAGGTTTTATTAATGCTTGAAAAAATATAAATATATATAAGTAAAGACCTATTCCTGGAAGAAAATGATGTACAGGACCCAGAAGAGGTATTGAAGATAAGCCTGGTATCGCTTCGAAAGGTTTAATATCAATATTAAACGTTGATGATAATCTAAAAAAAAAAATACGAATGTACAAACTTATGTAATAGAAATATTAAAACACTAGACTTGTCCCGACTTCGCACGAATACAATTTTCGCGATCAAATTATTATAACCACGGAATATAAAATTGCCTATTTCTGGACAGGCAATGTCTGGACTATCTACATTGCTTAAATGGAAATATATAGTTACTTGAAATCTAAAAGATACCTTCATTTTGTAATGCAAAAGCAGAGAACTAAAATTCTTTCAATTTTGCTTAAATTAAATTAAATTTGTCTTAGTAGTATCGTAGATTTGTAATGTTGAGGAAAGTCGTCTCTCCCCTTAAATCTTCTACACCAAGACAAATATATATAATCGCATTTGTGATTAAACACATGTGACGCGCTTAAAAGGTACTAATATAATTCTGTATACTTTTCGTGGGTAAAGCCGCAACGTGTAGTACTGCTGGAGTGTACACTCATAATTAATATTTTGCATCCGTGCAGTGACGGAGAAAGAATACATTTCACTGCCCCTCTCTTTCCCATGGGTGTCGTAAGAGGCGACTAAGGGACCATCTGCTCATCTGGTGGTAGGATGCTAACATCCGCCTGGCTTGTTACCACCGTACGCATGGTGAAAAACTCGTGAAGTGACTTGCAGCCGCGTTTCGAAGTCAGCCAGCGTACAGCCAGTGCCCGAGCGAGTATTGCCGCGATGGGTGTTGGTCTAGTGGAGACGGCTGTTGAACCAAACCGGGGGAAACTGTATTGACCTGCCGGACAGGGAGACCTGAAGAAACGGCTGTTCCGCTGGCCGCCCGTGGCATAGTACAGGGGCCCCACCGTGCCTAACCAGCTCGCGAGGCTGCCCCACCAGGCCACGCATAATCTCGGGGTGGACCATCGTGCCGGTTGGTGACCGGAAGGTGGGGTCCCGGCGGCCACTTCCGGCGGGGTTCGGGGACCCTTCCGTCCGGCGGATCAGTATATTTTCCCTTTTGGCAACCATTTGGGGAAACACGCCTCCATACTTTGCCCATCCCTATCGTGGCAATACGTCGCTCGCTTCACGTCTCTTTTCCTTATTTTTCCAAATGGTAGCGCAACTAAGAAATAACGGTCGTTCAGCGGTGCACACCTCCACCATACCCACGCTGTTTGAGGTCGAGTTCTCTAACATCCGAGGACTCCACCCTAACCTCAACGCTGTCCACCACCATCTCGAGACAGCACGGCCAGCAATGTTGTTTCTCACGGAGACGCAAATACTCCGCCCTGCCGACACCAGCTACCTTAACTATCCCAGCTACATGCTTGGAGAATCTTTCAAAGCGAAAGCCGGAGTATGCTTGTTCGTCAGGGAGGATGTTTGTTGTCACCGATTGCGCTGCTTGGGGGACCCCTCCTTCTTCATGTTGGTGGTACGTGTGGAATTGGTTCGTCAGAGTCGAGTCTACGTGTGCCTCTACAGATCCCACAATGGTGACTTGGAGACAAGCCGATTATTTGACCATCTTAGTCGGGTGGCAGATGCTGCGCAAGAGCAGTTTTCTAACGCAGAATTGGTGTATTTGGGGGATTGTAATGCTCACCATGAATCATGGTTGAAACCACCGCCCATAGACATTGGCGATGTAAGAAATATTAACCATTCTTTACATTCCCTGTGCCTTTAGGTACACTGGCTTGCTCACCCTTTTAACCGTAACGCAAAAAATCATCTTTTAACTATATACAGAAATCCTACACGTTTGTCGATCTATCTTAAAGAGGTTTTAATATAAACACATAAATGTGAAAATTCTGATCATACATTAAGCATAGCCTGCCGGCTATACGCAGAATAGGGCCATAAATACCATATCAACACTTGGGTTTCGGATGAACCGAATAGAAACTACAAGTACAGTGGTAAAGAAACTATACACTGGCAAAAGAATTCCCACTAAGGATTGACATATAGCAGGCACCCGTAAAAGTCTGTCATACTGACCCCAAATAAAATAAACGCAAGAAACAAATGGCTGATCTTACAACGACTGCAAGTTTAAATTTAAGGACTACAACTTCTCTAAATGTTCTTTTAGATCTATATACTATATTCAGATCTTTTTAACATATATTTATTCTTTATAGTATTTAACTAATCAAAGACATTAAGATGATAGATAATTACTAATTTTTAAGCAAAAGTTTGACATATTCCTAACAGAAACTGTGTCTTATCAAACCGCATTGGTGCAGCGTGGTAAAATAGGCTCCAAAACTTCTCCACAAAAAGGAGAGGAATTCTTAGTCCAGCAATGGGACATTTACATGCTGTTACTTTAATTTTACTTTACGGCTGTACCTTTAATTTTTATTTAACTTATTGTATTAACTCATCACTTTTATCTTGCGCACCTTTGGGTACCAACTAAAAGCTTTCGCTGCAGGTGAACACTTAGAAAAAATCATAAGTTTAATTATTTTTTCATAAAATTTGAAAATAATAAATTTAAGATTTTTGCACTGTCTTATTAGATATTATGTTATCAAAATAATAAAACTAACTGACTTAATGAATAACATTATTTTTTTTAACTTAAATATCATAATTTATATGACTACCTATTTGTTTAAAATCACAACATATATTATTGTTATCCATATTTAAAATTAAAATAAAGCGTTACTTGGTACACGATGACTAGGTTTTGATTAATACTTTATATAATATAAAAAGAAACATACCGATAAGCATTAAATCGCTTTATAGTTAACGAATTACGTGTAAACATAATTTCACTTATATTTAACCTTATTTTATACAATCAAAACAACTTGAGTAAGCAACCGGCGACCTAATATACTAAAATAATACAATTTCGTCTATGAATTTGACCTTGAGATATCAAGACCAACATTATCAAGAACTTGAAAAGTTTAGATAACATAAAGTGCTATTTCAAATGATTTTACTCTGACAAATCAAATAAGTGAAATACTGTTTAATAATTTTAAATGTTATTTACTTAGGATTTTATTAATTTACGACAATACTGTTAATAATATTCAATTATTATTACTGATTATTATACTACTATTTATTTTAATGTATAAATTGCACAGGCATAAAATATTAAAATTATATTATTTATTCCGTTTTTTTTTATAATGCATGAAACTTATTTTAAAAGTGTGGTACTTTTAAGACTTAGAGATGTATTTTTTTATCTGTGATGACAGTTGACGTTAACATTAGAATAATGGTTGACACAAAAATAGTTTTGATAAATATTTGGAAACAAAACTAATTCAAATGTTAAAATGGTTGAAACGTGATAGTTATGCCCTGATTTATTTTCGGTGATACAAATCAAACTTAAATATGTTTTACAATTACAGAAAGTTATAGTGTTATATCTCTCTTTGTCATGAAAATAGTTTTTCTATATTATCGATCGATTACGAAAGAGTATTCAACTATATGTATGTTATTTTATACATAGCAGCCGATTTTAATTTAACGAGATCTTATAATATAATAGCGCTTACGCTGGTCTTCTATAGGAAGTTATTATTTTCGGTTTCCTAACGTGATAAACGAATATGTATTTACAAAACCGCTTCACAATAAACGTACGGTTTTATTAAATGTAAAAAGAGCGCTATTTAAGGTGAGCTTTCATCTAATAAATGATGAGATAACTTAACTGAAGTGTGCCTGGAATTTACGTCCATGTATTGTTGTTCTTTCCTGTGAGTATTTTTCTTTTATCTTTTCTCTACAACTGTTTTTAATTTCATCTAAAATTCGATATTTCCTTTGTTCATTAATATCTAATAATTTTCCTGCTTCTTTTAAATTATACTTATTTTATTTTTTAGTAATCTATCCTAAATTATAAAGTTATTAATGTGTGAATTATTTACATTTATTAACACAAAATGTTGGTAAATAACCAAAACTCATTAGTTCACACAAATATAATTTCGGTTCTGTTATAAAATTAGATATTCTAAATATAAACTAGAGGGTGATACACACCAGATTCATGCTACTCCAGGATGTTGGTGTAGTTTAAAGTAATTTTCCTATTCATTTATTATGAATAAACATAGATAATTCAGTCTATAAAATCTGTAACACTATGTACTTTTGATTAAAAAAAAAAGTAGATCATCAGTGTTGTATGAATATATATAATATGTTGTACATTGCTTAACTTAATAATAAATATAAAGCCAATGTAGTAACTCGTTGTATTCATCAATGTTAAAGTCAAGGAAATGGGACAGATATAATTTTATTTAGACAATTCCATGTTCACATGATATTTATGACAAACATCATTCAATTGAAGCCAATGAAATAAATCAAGAGCAATCTGCCACGATTGGTGATTCACGAATTACAGAGCTCTGTGCATATTATCACATATTTAGAGTAAATAGGTTACATTAATTATAATTACAAAATTAACTTCATTACTTACTTAATTACATTTTGTTAAATAAACTAATGTTTTTACATAATATTATCAGTACAATTTATATCCATTATTACATTTTTATACATTTATTGTATTTTTATATATTACATATAAGATTATATTCTTCATTTAATAGAGACTGTTTTAAAACAATACATGATTGTGTAAGAATATGTGTAGTGTAATTTGGTCACACATGTATCAAAAAACATTAGCATAAAAACAATCATATAATTAATTATTCATGTTTTTACTATGTCTGCTTTTTTATTATTAAATTAAACTCATAACTGTATTCTATTTTACAGTTAAAATCTAAATTGTTGTTTTATGTTCACAATTGGAATATATTTTCCTTGTTTTATCATATTTCCGTTTAATATTGAGCTTGTAACCCATTATTGACAGAAATAACTTTGTAAACCTGTATTAACTTTGGTGTTGCTTTTCATGTGCACATTTAAACTTTTACATTTATTCATAAAAAATATCTATTTTTATATGTTCAATTTACATAAAAGCCGAGATGGGCCAGTGGTAAGAACGCGTGAATCTTAACCGATGATCGTGGGTTCCAACCCGGGCAAGCACCACTGAATTTTCATGTGTTTAATTTGTGTTTATAATTCATCTCGTGCTTAACGGTGAAGGAAAACATCGTGAGGAAACCTGCATGTGTCTAATTTCATTGAAATTCTGCCACATGTGTATTCTACCAACCCGCATTGGAGCAGCGTGGTGGAATAAGCTCCAAACCTTCTCCTTAAAAGGGAGAGGAGGCCTTAGCTCAGCAGTGGGACATTAACAGCCTGTTACTGTACATAAAATGTTATCTGTTGTAATTTTTTTAACAACAATGTTTGACGAATGTTTGCTCACAATGGCTTTATTGTCTATAGTGGTAGCTTGATATTGCATTTTATTTTAATATTATGGTACAGTTCACGGCTGGGCGTCGGGATGGCGAGCATGAGCTCCACGCTCGTCGAGACGGTGTCCATCAACTATGAGGATTTTAACGAGAGCTTCCTCACTTGCGGCACTTGTTTATGTTAGTACACCTTTTATTAAGCACATCATTGTTTGTTAAATGGCACGTATCACCTACATAGAAGCAATATTATATGTGGATGAACCATACTGTCCGGCCGAAGGTAAATTTTTGGTAGAAGCAGAAGCCGAAAGTTTAATAAGCAATTCAGATCAAGAGTGCCTAAATGTGAAATTTTTATTTTTAAGAATATATGACTAATTACTAACTACTGACTTGCAAATTGACAAAAATAATAATGTCTACTATAATATTTGTTTACTTAAAAGTAATTTAATGATCACATTAACTTTTAGTTTTTCTCACGTAGTGTGAATATAGCAAGTAAACTCTTTTAAATCATTTCTAAATTTGGTCAATGAAATGCACATTTTTCGAAAACTGATTAAAATCAAATGGTAATTATTTAATTCATCTATAAATAACTTTAAGTGGAGTTCGCTAAAGAATGTTTGTACTTAGCCTTCTTAAGAACTTGACAATTAGAGCTACATTTATTAGATAAATTAAATAGTTATACGAAGTTATTTCATTTTGATTGAATACTGGCAAAGTTCACCACGTTCTCCTGCGCATAATATCTTCGATTGCACTCTCGCGCAATCGTAATATTGGTTATATTATTTAAAAAAAAATATACTAAAGCTTTGATTTGCTAAGAATAATATTAATATAATTAATACTTGATATTTTTATTTACAGGCACTTATGATGGAGGCGAGCATACCCCAAAGCTTTTGCCGTGTTCACATACCGTCTGCTTGCATTGTCTCACTCGAATAGCTGCCTCGCAAACTAGAGACGCTGGAAGTTTTAGATGTCCGATATGTCGGGAATTAATCACCATACCCCGTGGCGGAGTAGCAGCGCTGCCTCCATCGTTTCTCGTGAACCAGTTACTAGATCTAATGGCTAGACAGAGAAGAGAAGTCATACCCCAGTGCAGTTCACATCCCGGTAGAGAATTACTCTTTTGTGAGACATGCGACTGTGTTTTCTGTAGGCATTGTGCAGACGGACCCCATAGTGATACTCCCTGTGATCATACCGTGGTGCCGTTTTCTATAGCGTTAAAAAGAATGTCCGAGATATTGTTATATAGAGCCAATGAGTGCCTGAGTAAGCTCGGTTCGGCGAGGGATGCCGTAGCGAGTGAGTTGAGAAGATTAGAGGCGGCGGCGTCAGCAGCTGATGAAGCGATAGATAGACATTTCGCAGAATTAAGAGCCGCATTAGATAAACGTCACAGTGAACTTAAATCAGCTGCAGCGGCCGCAGCTACCCATAAAAGAAAGCTGCTTGAAGAACAATTGAAATTGATTGATGCTGAAAAAGCAAAAGTAAGTTACTAATTGATTTGTCATCAAACATTGATTAATTTTAATTAGTGACAAAAAAATAATTTATCGTCTTCAGGTTGAAGCTGAATGCTCAGGTCTCCAACAGCAAGTTGAAGTGAGAGAAGTGAGCAGTCGGGCTGCGGCCCTCGGAGCCCGGCTCGGGGACGCGGCCGCGCTCGCCGAGCCCAGGGAGAACGCATTCTTGGCGGTGGACTTCGCGCACAACGACGCGCAGCAGAGATTTGCAGAGGCTTTAGCGGAGTTAGGCAGAGTTAGGACCAGCACTACTTTCCCTGGCTTATGTACTCTGCAGTTAGGCAAGTATATAATTTTAACCGAAAAATAAGTAATATATAACAAATGTAGCATGTGAGAAAGCTCGTAGAATACTATTAAATAAAAAAATTGCGTGTCTTGGCTACATCGTGAAAGATTTCCTGTTTTTATTGGAGTATTTTCGACCTGACCGCAGAGTCGGCGTGCGTGTGCGGGTTGGAGCTGGTAGTGGTGCTGCGCACGGTGGACTACCACGGCGAGGCGCGCAGCACGGGCGGCGACCCCGTCACCGCCGCCGCCAGCCTGGACGACGCGCCGCTGCCCTGCACCGTCACCGACCTGGACTCCGGCCTCTACCGGTACTGCCACCGGCTGCCATAGTGATATGACGTAGCATCTAGTGAATAGTCATTTGTTCAGTCTATAATAAAATTTATCTCGTGCCCGGAGAAGAGGGAAACCTAAAATATTGAGATATATGAGTCCCGTAAGAGCGCTCGCCCGTCCGGCAGGATCTCGATGCGGCCGTGGGCGGCGGGCGCGGTGGCGGTGCGCGTGCTGGTGTTCTCGCGCGGCGTGCGCGACTCCCCGCTGCGCGCCGCCGTGCTGCCGGCCGCCGCGCCGCTGCGCGTGTGGGGCGCGCGCGGCTCGGCCAAGGAGCAGCTCAGCCAGCCCGTCGCCGTCGCCAGGTACGCGAATAATGAAATTCATATGTGATGAAATATCATTCCATAATGAGCAAACGCAAACTGTATTCATATGTATAAGTGTCCCTTTATATTTTTTTTCGATATCGCTGCCGGTTTTGGGATAAACTCTCTGACCCATAAACTTGGTTACAAGACATTAAAAATCAATTTATTTCTTAAAAGTAAATTAAAAGCGTTTTATTATCATAATTTATTGTATAATCTATGCAATAATTTTAAATAGTTTTTCGCCTTTATAAATTTATTATTTTATAAATTTATATATATATTATATTGCATTATATATATATATATATATATATATATATATATATATATATATATATATATATATGCTATATTATATTCTGGACTTAATTGTAAAAAAAAAAAATATTTTTATTAAAATGCTGTGATTATTACTTTTATTTTTTCCAGATGTCCGAAACGTCGCGAAATTTATGTTCTCGATGCTGGAAACTCCAGAGTAAAAGTGTTAGATGATGAGACGTTTGCTTTCAAAACACATATTGTGAATGACGGTAAATACTTTTAACTATTTATTTAATTGTAATAAATTTCCTGGTGGGCTACACTACCACTCCGCTACCACTCTCTCGACTCAGTTTTTCTAACATCAAACAGCAATAATGTGTCCCAGTTTCTACACATAATGGCATGGATGGCAACAATAACGAATATTATAAATGCGAAATGACAACCCTAACAAATGTTATGAAGTGAGTTTGTTTATTTCTTTGTGACGCTTTCACGTTTTAACAACTCAACCGATCATCATGAAATATTGCATAAACGTTCTCAGGGATGAAGAAAAAAAATAGAATATTTTAAAATCTGCACAACGACCCCCCATCCCACCATCCCCCCTTCCTGAAAAAGGAGTTAAACCGCTGGTGGAATAAGTTATAAATAAGAGCAATAAATTAATTAGTGTTGTATCATGAATTATACGTTGCAGGGTTGGCGGGACGAAGTTGTACAGGGATAGCGGTAACGTCTGAAGGCGTCGTTGTCGTTAACTGGCGAACAAGAACACTCACGGAGGTGAGAGAAATTTATTGTTTTATCTAGTGTGATTAAGTATTATCATATAATGTGCCTTTACTTGTGACATCGTCTAATAATACCCTTACTTAAATTAGATTTTGTTTTAAATAACATTTCTCAATTTGTCCACTGTATCATCACACGAGGGTGGAGTAAAATACACGCCATTCGTTACAATAGACATATTTTGGCTTATAGTACAACATGTTGGTTATGGTTTAAATTAAATATAAGAAAAAATAGTTTCCCGGCATTTCTTTATGTAACGTGTATTTTAATAGTTACTGCAATGTGCTATAATCGTGAAACGAGTGCTAAATCTATAAACAAAGCACCAGGCTTCTCGAGTAATACTCGAAAAAGCCTGGTATTTAACGAGTCTTTCCGGCAGATCAACAGCTCGGGCGGCACGGTGCGCACCATCCGCTCGGAGCGGCTCGTGGAGCCCGTGTGCGTCGCCGCGCACGCGCCGTCGCGCCGCCTCGCCGTCGCCGACAACGGCGCGCGCGCCGTGTTCGTGTTCGACACGCACGGGAACATCGAGCGGGAGGTGAGCGGACCGCACTGCACTACTACACGATCATATATTTTGTCAACGGTAACGCACGTCGTATGTTCCCAATATCTATTTACAGGTCGGTAACGGCGATTTGGGCCTCGTGGGCGGCCTGGCGCTGACGGAGGACATGATCGTGGTGGCGGACGTGGCGGTGCGAGTGTACGATTCGGAAGGAAACTTGCAAACTACCCTGGCGCCCATACCTAAAGGTAGACGAGTGAAAATTAGCGGTCTTCCCTTCCTTCGAGCGGTATCTCGTATCGAAAAAAGTAATATAATCGTTACTCCGTGTCGAGGTCGCGGAGGATACGGCGGCATCGCGCTGGAGTACACGGACAGCGGCTGGCACATCGTGTGCGCGCGCTCCGTGCGCGGGCGGCCGGCGCTCGTGGTGCTGGAGGCGCGCGGCGCGGGCCGCGTGCTGGCCGCGTGCGAGCTGGCCGAGCGCCGCCCGCGCCGCGTGGCCGGCCTCGCGCTGCTGCCCGGCCGCCGCGCGCTGCTCGCCGACCTCGCCGGCGACTGCCTGCGCCTGCACACGTACTGGTGAGCGGTGAGTGCGCGTCCCCGTCTCCACACTACGGCTGAACGGCGGGCGGGGCTTGACTAATAAAGTGTTATTTTTCCAGGTGAGCCGTCGAACGACGAAGAGAAGTGAGCCGCCCGGAGGCGAATCGTAAACGAATTTCATGCTAGTCCAATATTGTAACTGAGAATCGAACTTGGCCATAATCTCGGACTACGAGGGAGGTACTCGTACCAAAGTCATTAGAGCCGCGAGTCGGCGCTATTAATACGATATTCGTAGTACTTACAGTATTTATTTCATTAAGTGTCCTTAGTTATATTATTTTTAGTTTTTTTTTTTTTTTATTGACGTCGGTATTCGATGTCGTTATTTCTTTTCGCGACTGATTTATTTTGCGGCGTACTTTGTTAACTTGGCGCTGTTCGGTGAACGCATTAGTAATGTACTTTATGTGAACTTTATTTATTTGTTCATGTTACGAGTTTTTATTTGCGATCTTATTTTTACGACCGCGATTTATATATCTGTTTGACATACAGAGTCTAAATTAATCCACGCAATAAACATCGTACTAAATGTACGTAAATATGTATTAAAGATCGGCCGCAATCGATTTACAATCCTTAACATCGAAATACGACTATGTTAATAATGAAACAAGCAATAAAAACTTAGTAATCACTGTTTGCCATATATCGCTATAAAGAAACTCATGACAATATTTAGTAACGCGTGAATACGTAATCATTGCATGTGAGAAATCGTGGCTGTCATATCGTTATTCAACGTTAGTGTAAACATGTTCGAGACAATATTATTAAGTGGACCAATATCTGAATTATGTTTAAATGTTACGTTTATATTTAATATATAACGTCCGCCTTTTATACAAAATTAATTGGCAAACATTTTGAGATATATAAAGCTTGGTGTAGCGTGTTTCCGTTGTTTTATCGCTTTGTTTGTAAGAAATATTTAGTTTACAAGTAAAAAGTCCCACTGTGGTCCCACAGCTACCTTCTCTTTTCTTAAGAAGATATATTGGTCTTTTGTGCGAATAACTTGAAATACCAAAATCGTTCGTGTACCGTTCCATACAAATGATTGTCTTATTTGACAAATGGGTAGAAATCATACATAGTTTGTCATATTTGTGCCTGTAATAATAACGGCGTATTCGCCCGTCTAGCTGGAATAGAAGAACGACACACTCAAGTATTGCTGTTTGGCATTAAAATATCCTTTACACATTGCCGTGTTCGAATCATAAATGCAAATTCGCGAACGCGCTACACCATTAAAAGAGCTAAGATATTTGCCAAATTATTGAAAAAGCACACCCAACGGTGAATTCGAATGTGAAATTGACAACGCAAATGAAATATCGCCAAACGACATTGACGAGTTGAGAAATTATATTAGAGCGAGAAAACATGCCATGAGCAACCACTTACAAAAAAAAAAAGGTTAAAAACATCTATTAAAATTTTTGTAAAATTTCGCTCTAGTAATATATCTAATATTACTATGCGATTGTTATCCAAATTATTCGGTCGGTCCAATTTGCAACCGCACCCTCCAAGAAAAGAGATAGTTGCCTTTCCAACATACTTATGCTGATGAATTAGCTTACTCTACTATATTGTGAGTGAGCTTAACCTTTTTTTTTAACGCTGGAAATACGCATTAGGGTCCGTTCACACAGACCGGCTCGGAGAGCATCGGCCTGCTTTTTTCTTTTCACACAGACCGGGTCGTATACGCTTGGAATTGGCCGGAGCGGAGCCGCCAACTATTTCACATCGACCGGCTGGAAGAGATCTGAAAGCGGGTGCGAGCGAGAAAGAGCACGCAAGCGGAGCCGGTCGGCTCCTTTTATTACTTCACACGAAGCGCGTTCAGGCATTTTTAATGACAAAAAAGGTGCAAATGCAAAAATAAACTTTACTACAATCACTCAAAACACTGTTTCCAACGTGATAAAAATCTGCTCTCCTCTCCGAGCCGGTCTGTGTGAACGGACCCTTACGCGTTTTCTCCGGTCTTTTTCGGCGGAGCGGATCTGCAGCGGCATCTTCTTCCGTTCCCGCTCCGGAGTGAGCCTTACCTTACAAATACCTTAACCAGCCAGAGTTGTGATTTCGCTCTTATATAATAATTCTACTCATTAATATCGAACGAATTTATTTTTGAAGAACGTAATTCAGAATTGGCACCTTAATTACTTTTATAATATAAGTCTATAGTCATCTATACAAATATCATAATGAATTTAAAAATACTCAGTCTGAAATAGATAACTCAAAAATGCATTCACAAAACTTTTTAGATTAATTAAAATTATACAGTTCTGGATAAGATGAAGCTAATTATTACATTGCAGAAGCATATTGATAAGGTGCATATAAAATCATTTAAAAAAATAGGAAAATAATTCAAATAATTCAAACGAATTGTTTTTGATTCATACTATACTGATAAATTATCAGTAAATAAAATAAATATAATGTTGAATTTATTGTTTAAATTTCTCGCGTTGATTTAAAAATCTTCACGGCGTTTTAAATCGTATCAAAGAGAACTAAACATTCAGCCGTAGGCCTTGTGCACACTATCAATAAATATCGCTAGAGGCTTAAAACTAACTTTAACATTTTATTTGTCTTATCTGTAAACTTATTTGATAGTGTGCAAAGGCTTTGAGGCTAGTGGAGGCTTACATTTTTTTTCTTAAAAAAAATGACAAGTTTAAAGTTATAAGCTCTTAATAAGCGTGTTGCTAGCGGTCTCAATGCACTTAATAAAATATATTTGCTCAATGTGAAGAATAACATCATATCACATAAGAAGCTTCCATTTTGCTAGATATTAGATGTACGACTTACGAATTAACCTGCATTTAAAAATAATATTAGATATTGTGAAAGCATAAATTTGTTTTCTCTATTTCGTAAGACGACTGGTTGACATTTTTATGTCAAGTGTATATTCAAAAAGCGTGCTTATTCTGAATAAAAAGTATTATTTTGTTTAAAAAAAAATATTTCAAATACAGAAAAAGAAAAATAAAGTACAAATCGTCAACTTTTCTAATTATGATTTTGAAACTGATTTTATAATTTTGAAGTTTTGATAAAAAAATGAAATGAAGCATTGTTTAATATTGTTTAAAGCACACTAGTTGATTATACCTCAATTAATATAATAATAAGCTCTTCACTATATATATACTTGTTGTTAAATACTAAATTATTCTAACATTTAGTTCTAAAAATTATGAACTTATATTATAACACATTTCCCTCATCAAAAATTATTTACTGGAATATAACTACTTTAAAGTTGCCGAATTTTTTAAGAAATATAAAGATCTCTCACTAATACTATTAACTCGAATATTTTTTGTAACGAATGACTATATCATTCAATTTGTGGTGTCTATTGTAAAAATTTGTGTTTCGGTGAAGCTCTAGAAATTATTATGTTGTATGTAAATTATTTGTTATAAATTATCTCATAATACAAGTAATACATGATAATTAATTTGTATAGAGTTCATCATGCATAATATAAGTCATACTGGCAAGCGTTTAATGTATCAACTGTAAAAAGACGTTTCACAATAATGTCATTTGTCAAACGTCTCGGTGCATTACATCTTAGATACAATGTATGAAGAAATAATTCTCAACTATCAATAAAATGTATATCATGTTTTTTTTTTCAAATATTTAAATATCAAAAAACCACATTAATTAAACTGATGTTTAAGTTTGTGTCTTTTTTTCAACATAATATTAAGTTGCATTACTTATGAATAGGAATATTTGAAAGCACTCTCTGGTGTAAAACTTCTAATTTTTTATATAACTCTTATACTGGTTCCTTTTATTGAATATTTAGCAAAACCTTTAAAAATACAATATGTAGCGAACAGTTATTGTGGTTACCAGCTTAATATCTTTTAGCAAATGATCGTTATCTTATCTCTAAGCAAACAGTTTAATTTTGTTCCTTGTGATTTTGAAGTTTGTTAGCGTTTGTTCCATTGTGTTATATTATTGTCTATAGCGATTTACATTTTGTAACTTGTCACAAATCATTCACAAATCACTGCCTCTAGTGTTATGAGAATTTATACGTAACACAAAACACCGTAAGACCTACTAAAACTACTTAATACGACATCCGCCATTGGTACAAAATAAATTTGTGATCAAATAAATATATTGAGAATGAAATATTGTTGCGTGCGAAACAAACTAAAGTGACACATCCATGTTTCATTTAAAAAAATTGGAAAGATCTATTTTAACATTAAAAACTATTTTTTCGGACAAATTGTAATGGAATTGAATATCTAAAATGTTACATATATGTAATTCATGAAGCTAAATTATATTTATCAAAAGCTGTGAAACTGTACTTAAATTATAACCACAGAGTATCTCAGTGTAAAATCGATTATGTCACTTTATGCAAATAAAAGTTTAAATCTTGTCGATATGTTTTATTTAATTTCTCCTGATTGTGTACATTGTACATCAACTAAAGTTGGAAATAAATGTTGGCATTAGTTGATTTAGAGATCATTTAACGAGAACGTAAGTGAATTATTGCGAGGATAAAAATCATCATGAACTGGTTTGAAATTTGATTTTGAATTGAAATTCAGTTCAGAATATTTAAACTTTGCAATTTAAATTAATCTATCGTTAATCGTTGTCGAGCTATCCAACAAGAAAGTAAAATGTTAAGAGATTGCAATTTTTGTTTTCTGGTGATGTATTAATAACCAACACCTATTGAGTGTAACGCCTGTCTAATAACTATTGATTTTGTAAATGGTTTGCTTAACGATATCGCAAGTCGAAATAAATACGACGACCAACTACAGCCAGCCCGGCTTTAAAAATAATTGTTAGATACTTTTTTTTACATAAATATAAGAATGCAAGTACATAAATACAGATCAATGTGTAATGTAAAATAAAATATTAGAAATTGATATTCATGTTTATTTTCTCATTTAAATATAATCCGCATTTTATTGTGTTATACATACATTTTAATAACATTTAGGAACAGTTTATAGACCAGTACAAAATATAATTAATTTATATTTATTTAAAATATTTCCAAGTTCTAAAATAAAAAAATATATATATAATTATTGAACTATAATAAAGAGTGACACTAAGAACTCAAGCTACAGCAGTTAAAAGATATTTATATCTACACGAATTTCATACATATAATAATTTAACACAGTTTCAAGATAGTTAACATACAAAACTTACTTAAAATAGGTACAGACAGAAGGTATTTAGGCTTTTATTAATTTCTATCTAATATTTTGCACTAAATTATATGAAACTTTTAACTGTGACATAATGCAATAATGTTATTATATATTACTATATTTAAATATAGGGATTAAAGAAACTTTCTTGACACCAATTTAAAAGATGACCTTTAAATAATATTTCATAGTAAATGCTCGGTCAATGAGTCCTTAACATGAAATACAATATATTACGTAATATACAAATATAATTTTTACTACTTCATACATGTACACTACTTTATAATAAAAACACAATTTTATAAATCACATATTACGTAATATAATTTATATCTAATATTAGTAATAAAAATCAACGAAAATATTAAATCATTTACAAATTCTACTTTGCTACTTCGTATTTTTATATTGAATTCAAATATTATCAATGACATTACTTTATAATTGTTTTAACTGTTTATATAATGGAACAGTAAAGATAAAATCTTAATTATAATTACATATACTTAATGACTTCCATTTACTTAATTAGAAATACATTTTAAAAAGTCCACTTCGCTTAAACTCTGTTTTTAATAAAACAGAGCTCTTTTCAGTTCTTTGTGGATCCACTGGGAGAGAATAGTTATTTTAAAATAATTTTTAATTTATTTTTTTAGAATTATATTTGTTAATTTGAAATTCATCACATTGAAAATTTTGGACCGTCATTATTCAATTGATAATCGCTACATACTAACAAAAACGATTAGTTTTGTCGTAAAGATGTCTTAAAATACATATTAAATAGTTAAACATATTTATTTAGTAAGTGCTTTCATAAATTCTAAATAAAATAAAATTTATAAAAAATAAATGCAATAGACAATCTTATAATTAATTAGGAGCAAAAATGCTGTATTATTTGTTATATCCCTTTCCATTTTTCAATGTTAAAGTGAATTTTGAAAATACTTAAGAAAATCGTTCAAAACAGTTTGGTTACATCGTTGATATTAAAGAACACTAATATTACGTACTTCGAATATAATTTATAATTTACTTGCCAAATTTAGCGAGGGTAGCTTTGCAGTCTCGTATGGTGTTATTGAGTCGTTCGACAGTGGCGGAAGTCTGTTTGGAGCCGAGGAGCCTTGTGCAGCTGTTGATGGTCGTGTAGTACCCGCAGACATTGTGGAGTATCCGGACTGCGCGGTCGCCGCAGACGTACAAGTATTTCCCAGCCGGATCAAAGTACATGTAGTTTATCAAACCTGGAAATTAATAGAATATATTAATGTTTTTTTTCTTCGACATAAAACAAAGACATTTGCATAATGTCGCAAGGTTAGATGAAGATTCCTTGACATAAAATATGTATTTATTTCTATTGTTCATTAATGTATTTGTAATCATATAATAATTTCCTTCACGGTGAAGGAAAACATCGTGTAACCTGCATATGTCTAATTTCATTGAAATTATGCCACATGTGTATTCCTACCAATCCGCATTGGAGCAGCGTGGTGGAATAAGCTCTAAACCTTCTCCTCAAAAGGGAGAGGAGGCCTTAGCCTAGCAGTGGGACATTAACAGGCTGTTACTTACTAATAATTTCTGATATATATATTTTTTTATTAATAACGATTAGAAGTATTCAATTGGTTACAAAAAATTTCAAGTCACATGAAAACTGTTTTGTTTTTCGAAATCTAATGTAAAAATTCCAAATGTTTATTTGATATAAATGCATTACAATCCCTTATTAAGAATCAAAATTCTATCATTTGATAAAATAAAATGAGACTCGCAAATCAGCAAATGAATTTTGTTTTTTAATTCGAATTATATTGAACGTAACGTAAAACTAGTAACTTGTTCCACGTGAACGGGATGTGCGATATTTTAAAATAACAATTTAATCTAAAAATAAATCTACGAAAAACATATTAGAATAATTAAACTAATTATATATAAAATACCAGTTATAAGAGCAAAAACACTATTCGTAGCGTTTTTATAATACATTAAAATAATGACAACTTTGTTATTAGTTCCTTTAAGTATTTTATTAATAATGTTGACATTGTTAAATTGAATACGAAAGCCGAGATAGTGTCTAGAACTCATTAATTTTAAGATCGCGGATTAAAACCGGGCAAGTTTAAAGTTTTTTTACAAGTTTCTTTTGGATGGGCGTGTACCACCTTCGTCTTCATCTACGCTTTCCATCAGGTGAGATGGAAGACAAACGCCTATTCCACTACAACTGTAAAAAAAAGTTAAATTTTTTCTTATTTCATTTAAGTAAATAATTCATCTGCTGCCTTAAACCTGTTAACCAGCGTAGGACGTCCTTCCACCTACAACCAGCACCCCGCAGTGCAGCGGTCTATTGAAATACGCCCCGAAATTAACCTTTAGACCTTTACCTAGCAGCTATTTTTGGACTACTACTATAAATAATACGCAATCGATTGAGACTGTTATCAATATGACGTCACTACCCTTGTCTCTTTGTTGTGTATAAAGCAATTATCTAAGAAGCATTACAAATAACACGTATTACATTATGATATTAATATAGTTAGTAAATAATCATTTAAAATTGTTTTTAAAACTAGTTGTTACCAGCGACTACGTTGAAAATAATGATAACGTTTTTAAATAATACCGTAATATATAGTAGCCTAAAATAAATTATTGTCTAGAGTACTATGTGCAAGTTATTTGTCTCACTGCGAAAAACGCAACAAAATCAGTTAAGCTATTTCGAAAATAATCCTGGAAAAACATAGACCACCGGATTTACAAACGGATTTGTAAAGGTTGGATTTCTATACAAATATATTCAAAATGATTAATAAAATTATACGTAAACAAATAATTCAATAACGTCTCCTTGCTTAATAAATGTGAAAGTATGTTTATTTGTCCTGCTTTCACGTCTTAACGCCTTAACTAATCGTTGCGAAATTTCGCACACGGATATATATTTGAAAACAGGTATATTTTTTTAGATATATTTTATGTATGGAAAATCAGTCTATGGATTATGCATAACTTTTGTAAATTATTGTCTCTATTAAGACAGTATATTGTCTATTATAAAACGACAACTGTCGACTTATGGACAGTCGTCGTTTTATGAATCTGGGGAGAAACAAATCCACACACCGATTTTATATATTATATTAATTATATCATTAGCAAATGGTTACACCTTTCATTAATAGACACCTACACACAATGATTAAAATAATATAGAAACACACACAGACATAAATGATAATAGTATTAATTATCCTAGTAAACGTTTAAACGGCTATATAGTTACAAAATGCTTTGTATTCTTCTTCCTAATGTCAAATTACTAATGACAGAAAGAGACCAATCGGTGTGTAACTAGTCACGTTAAGCAGTGTTTATTAGTAAACCTGTGTCTTTATACAAATATTCGATGTGAAAACATGAGGAATGAGGAGTGTGAGATTTTACATAGTTAAAGTTTATATGAAAATGTATTGCAGAGCTAAAATTTATATATGTTTTGAAATCTCCTTTATTTTTATTTTTTTTTAATTTTCATTCTAAAAGGAAAACAAAGCTAAATCCGAGTTTTTCAAACAACTCGAGAATTAATTAATAGCATCTATAAAAACCGGTTACATAAAGTTATGCTTCAATTTATATTAATGTCAAGTATCATTTACTTATCAGCAATGAATGAATTCACTGGGTGCTACGGCTTTGTGCAAGCTCGTCTGAGTAGGTACCACCCACTCACCCGATATCCTACCTGTAAAAAGCAATACTTAATATTGTTGCGTTCCGGTTTGAAGGGTGAGTGAGCCAGAGTACCCAAGGTCAGTCGGTGGCGCATAGACGATGTAGGAAATGATTAATATTTCTTACATCACCCATGTCTATGCCGGTTGTGACCACTTACCATCGAGTGGCTCGTTTGCCCGTCCATTGAATAGCATTGCACGAAAAGATACATAATTAGAATAACAGATAAATACTAGTTAGTAGATACTGTTGTTCGAACTTTAATAGGAGCTTGTTGAGCAGGGCGTGCTACAGTATTAACCATTCACAAACGCTAATTTTCCGCGGCATAAATGTACGGTTCTTGCGATGCGGTTAACGCACTGCTGAAAACGCGTCACTAAAAATCATACGATACAATAGAAACATGCTTTACAGAACACAAAGGTATAAAAAACATTTAGAAATAATTGTTGCAAAAGTATTTTCAAAAGATTGTCTTATAGCTAGTCTTCTTATGTTATTACTATGCTAAATTAGTATAAGTATAAACAGACATATATACAATACTAGTTTTCTGCCTGTTAACGAAGGGAGGTCGGTATAAGGTAAAATTTGTGTGTCTTTCCTTAGAGTTCAAGCTTGCTTCATACCAAATTTCATCAAAATCGGTACAGTGGCTTAACCGTGGAAGCATTTCGCATTTCTAATATTAGTATATAGATATAAAATTACAAATACACATACATACGACAGAAAATAAATTTTATTTTTAAATCGCTTAATTTATATAAATCAAAGATAATAACATCAATTGAATTTGAAACAGTTCAAATCGATGTCAGTAAGCGATTATCTAAATCGATGCGGGCGAAGAAGCGAGATAAACCCAGTTTCTAATATATTTAACCCAGTATCACGTATTATGCTAGTGTGTCAAGGAACGTTTAGCAAATGATCTCATTATATAGATATATTTTTTAATCCTAATTTATTTTACAATAACCATTATGAAATCATTCAAATGATATTAAAGCTAGAAATTGTCTTTTCTTTATTTTATTTCATTATATTTTCTTTAAGTTTATTCGGGCGATTTCATAAAAAAAAAAATCAAACAATAAAAAAAGTTCAAACTACAGGCAAGTTGATAAATTTTCAGTATCGCGCAATAATAATACAATAAAAAGCGTATGTACATAATATGTATAATGTTTACATCACATAAGATACTTTTTTCATTGCATACCTGACAACAGCAGTCTACCGCTGTATATACACTCGATCAATAAGGACGTCGTCGTTCAATAATTCAGTTTCCAACAGCCTCGAGACGAGTTAAAAATATTCGTAACTTGAATGACTTCGACACAAGCTCTATTGAATTATTTACATTCCCATTTATTCATCGTATAAATGCGTATTACGTCATGTATTTTAATTAATGAATGATAATTACTGGGTATCGTTACATGGACAAGTTCTCGTTTAGATTACGAACAATTTCAATTGATCTCGTATAACAGAAAATAATAGTGTGGTGAAAATCATACAGTAACAGCCTGTTAATGTCCCACTGCTGGGCTAAGGCCTCCTCTCCCTTTTTGAGGAGAAGGTTTAGAGCTTATTCCACCACGCTGCTCTAATGCGGGTTGGTAGAATACACATGTGACATAATTTCAATGAAATTAGACACATGCAGGTTTCCTCACGATGTTTTATCTTCACCGTCAAGCACGAGATGAATTATAATCACAAATTAAGCACATGAAATTCAGTGGTGCTTACCCGGGTTTGAACCCACGATCATCGGTTAAGATTTACGCGTTCTAACCACTAGGCCATCTCGGCCATCTCGGCCAAAATCATAATGAGGACGGAATTCATCTTTATATTGAAATTTTGAGTAACATAAATAACAGCCATATACCGGCAAATATCTCTTGGGGCTGAAGAAAAATCTGGTGGCAGAATTTAATACAGTATGAGATGAATTATAATATAAAGCACATTAAAATTCAGTGGACAAGGTTGGAACCAAACTACGGTTAAGATTCACGTGTTCTAGCTATTGGGCTAAATCGACTCGCGTTAATAAATTATTTGTTAGTGTAATATTAAAAAAAGTCTGTCGCATTCGTTTTAGAAACTAATAATAATTGAAGTTTGATATTTAAAGCATAAAATATTATTTTTTGTGTAAAAATCTACTGACATGAACGATTGAGTTATGTTTTTTTTTTTTTTTTCAGCCTTTTGCCGTCCACTGCTGGACGAAAGCCTCCCCCATAGAACGCAACCATCCCGATCTTGGGCAGTCCGCATCCATCCCGAACCTGCCACCTTTTTTAAATCGTCGGCCCATCTTGTCACAGTTAAGATTAACAAATATGTTTGACGTCACATTCGCGGAAGACAAGAAAGACAGAGATGACTTGAAAACACTTGTATTACAAGCTGTCGCGACACCCGCTGGCTAATTATAACTACGCTAATTAGTAGTACTACACGTAATTATAACAGATAACGAATAACGAATATTAAGGTATTACGTGTTTGTACATTGTAATAATAAATCAGCTTAAAAATATATATAAAAATGACATGTATTTATCAACAAATTTTAATATTATACATAATATATTGTTTTGTTCAAAATTTTAGACTAAATATGGTAATTACGGATGGAAATTAAATAGAGGTTTACAATGGACTTGATGAAAACTTTATAAAAAGGATCCCGATAAAATTAATATTGCGTCATGAGTCTAACCTCGTAATAAATGACATTTAAGGAAGCCATTCGACTGCTCGTTGAACTGAGAAATTTCCTCAAAGTTTTCCTTTTCTAAATAACAACAAAGTTATATAATAAAGAAAAAAAAACAATTTCATTATAAATTGTACGAAATATAAACAAAAGTTTGCTAAATTAACATTAGATACTTTATACCGATTATTTAGCCGAGATGGCCTAGAGTTTAGAATGCGTGAATCTTAACCAATGATCGTGAGTAAAACCCTGGCAAGCACCACTGAAGTTTCATGTGCTTAATTTGTGTTAATAATTCATTTAGTGCTTGACGGTGAAGGAAACAATGTGAGGAATCCTATACGTGTCTAATTTCACTTAAATTCTGCCACATGTGTATTCTACCGACCCGCATTGGAGCAGCGTGGAATAAGCTCCAAACATTCTCCTCAAAAGGGAGACCTCCTCGTTTATAAGCTGTTACTTTACTTTATAACGATAATGTTTCGTTGTTTAAAAATTTATAAATCATTTATTAGTGTATTATATTTAAAACGTATTAACAAATGAGTTTTAATTGTCTGCATGAATAATGGAATGGACTTTATTATCACAGAGTTCTACACGAAAATCTCTTGACGAGTTTATATGTATACGTAAGAAATATAAATATAGTGCAGATACGTCAGGTTATGTTGACTATTCAATCAATTTATTTGTAATTTATGAAATCGAGGTATAAAATATTATAATTTATTCACATTTTAATAAAATATAATATCAACGCATAATTTTCAAGGCATTAATACAATTCCGTTTTGCCATCCATCTAATTACAATATATTTCGCAATTAATTATCTGCCTAAAATATCACTGCTTTAGGAATTATAGACCGTTTATTTTCATATCGTAGTTTTAAACTTGGAAGACAAGTTTTGAATTAGGATAGGACCTACAACATCTACAAGATATATATATATATCTATATCCTGGGATATTTTCCACACACGGCCATCTGATCCTAAATTAAGCTTGTACAAAGCTTGTACTATGGAAACCAGACAACTGATATACTTCATATACTATTTTCTTTTGTAAATACATACTTATATAGTATATATATATAATTACACCCAGACTCAGGACAAACAGACATGTTCATGCACACAAATATCTGTCCTGGGTGGGAATCGAATCCACAACCTTCGGCGTGAAAGGCAAGCATCCACCAACCAAGCCAACCGGCTCGTCATTATATATATACATGTTATATACAAGTTATGTATGAAATAATATATCTGTCTAATAAATAAGTCAACATTTATATATAAAAAATGCAATATTTATGATCCACCTCCGTGTTACAGTTTTTCGTGATAATAAACACGAATGTAAGTCGACAAGTGCGCGGGTCACGACTATGATCCAGGATCTATTGAGACAGATCCTTATTCCGTGTCATGTTTGTTTTAATGATGATTCATTAAGCCAGATGCACACTATAAGCAAGTACACTACAGTACACTATAAGTCGTATTACATGATACGATAAATCAATGTAAAACGTTGCGATATGCTCATACCTTTTTTCAGGAATAAATGTTCTTGTAACAAAAATTTTAATACAAATAAATCAGCTTTCATAATCTATATTATATCAAACTATATATGTTTGGTATTCTGGAGTCACGAACAGCGTACTATTTTAGTTCATACTATAGACTAGTTATCGCTCGGTGATCGAAATTCAAGACGATAATCATTATTGAAAATTAAAAGAAAACATTTATAAATTTTCACGTTTCGAACTATATTATTTCTATTCTTATTTTAAAATGATTTTATTGATAACGCGAGTTTTAACTCGTCAATTGTATCACGACAAAAAAGAGAATTCACAACGACAAAGAAGAGAAAAGAAAATTCGGTAAAAAGATACCGAAGTGTTTTGTCTTTGTCTAAATATATAAAAGAGAATCCAATAAACAAGTGGGTGATTCGGTAACATATAATATTACCTATATAATACATTCGCTTCCGGGAAGTGAAGAGATCGCTTCAATAATTATTGTATAAAAGTAATATGTATTTCCTTTGCTATTTTTTAAAACAATAATATCGTGAAGTTAATATTGTAGTTGTTTGATTTGTTTCCAAAGGTTTTATTTTGAATACAATTGTATTATTAATGTAACACGCATTGTTATGATATAGAATTTGTGTCGAAAATTGTAACGGTTCTAAACAAACAAACAAATAACTTGACGTAACATCGATATTAACTGAATATAATATTCATGAACTTATAAATTGTTTTTTTTTTTTTTAATTGTATATTCTACTATATTCATGTCCTATCGCAGATTAAGATGTAGAGGTTAAGTGCGAACCTTAACTAATAGCTAAATATTTCGTTTACTTGGACGATCGACTAAAACACAAAAGTGTTTGCAGGAACTAGACGTAAACAGGTACCAAAAGTTACGTAAGCTGAAAGGGGAGGAGTTTCATCATTGTGATATATAATAACACAAGATCAATAAATAAACCTTTTTGAGTATAATAAAAGGTTAATTCATAAATTGGTGATAATTAAAAGTTTTTACATCTCTACAAGTTTAATTTTTTTTTTTTTTGAATATTGTATAAACTTCGATTATTCTCTCTTAAGGGGATCATCTCGTACATTTTTTCCCTAGATATAATTAATTTGAAAACTAACCTGTGTAAACATTCTCGACGGTGTCATAGAGATTGCCGGTGTAAGTGTCGTAGAACTCGACATTTGAGTCCGAAGAGACCGCTAGTACTTCTGCGTTCGGTGAGAGTGCTATCTTCGGAGGATTAGCCGTCTGTGTATATGTGCCCGTCTCTAGGACATGTGGGGATTCCCCGCGGGCATATTCAACTGAAACAATATAATAATAAAATTAATAAATATTTTTTTTTAAATAATCATTTAGAAAAACCGTTAAGTCCGACCTAGGGTTTAACCCTTAAAACTTGGGATCTTAAAATAAATACCTCCCAATAACTAAGCTGTTGCTTTGGTTTATATGGAAATTTGATGGTAGCCAGCCCTTGACGTTTTTTGCAAACTAGTTATTTTTAATTTAAATCTGATGTTTAGTAAGGTTGCAAATGGAAATAATTTAAGCTAAGATGCTTTTCTTTATAATGTCATGTTCTGCTATGAAGGTTTGTGTCACAGTGGAATAATGGTACGCTTGTAACCTCGTAACACGCATAGGTTAGAAATACCTTACGCATCTTGTAATAGGAATTCTTATTGACAGCGGTTCTGTTTAATCATTTCAATATAATGATTACGTGGCTTAAGATTTGTACATACAAAATATTCGTTATAAGTCGTTTGTTATAAAAACTTTTCAATCGTCATGTTACAGTTTTAAATTGAATGTAAAGCTTCCAAATGTAGATACAACGGAGAAAAGCCGACAAGAAAATCAGTAGTTAAAGAATTAAGACTCCACTTTTATAATCTATACTATATGTCTATCTGTTCCGCTTTCAACACTGAAACGATTTTGATGAAATTTGATATGAAGCAAGCTTGAACTTCAAGGAAGGACATAGGCTGCTCTTTTAAGCCTAACACCTGCCTGCCTAACTCGCGAGCGAAGCTGAGAGCAGAAACTATTATAAGTAGTAGATATTATAGAATTAATCACATCGTTACACGTAAGCATTGATTAAATTGTTAAAGACTCATGTAGTAAGTACTCATTTATTGAAACGAATAATCTAAGCTTAAAACCAGTTTAAACCAGTCTAAGTAGGACATTAGCGGTTTATTTTTTTGTTATTTAATAAATATTTTGATGACTAAGAATATTTGCGTCATTAAAATTTCGGTTGGCAATTACAGCGCTTCTAACGGTACTTGCACACTTTCAAATAAACTTTGTCACATTTGTTACAATTTTAAGTGATCCTGAAACCTCATATGTGAGTAAGTATATTGTGCTACAGCGTGATCAAACAACGATTCTCTTGGGATTGTTTTCATAGCAATTCTTTTAATGGAAAAGTTTTATTTATTTTTTAATTTACCCAGATTATAATTTAACTTTCATCACTTTCATCGATATGTATATGCTTGGTATGAAATAAATTAGCTGAATTATTTACCAACTACAATTGTATTGATATTTAATACCATTAAGTTTGTTTTTTTTTTTTATTTAAACAAAGAACATACACGTATACATACATATATAACGCTTTATTTTATAACAATTGAATAGATTGGTCACGAGTATTTCTTTCTAACTTTAAAAAGACGTATTAATATAAAACTAGTATAAGTAAGCCCCAAAAGAGCGTAGTGAACATTAAATAGACGTTTTTTTCATTTAAACAACTAACTTCAGGTTGATATTGTTGTGTTCCGGTTTGAAGGGTGAGTGAGCCAGTGTAATTACAGGCACAAGGGACATAAAATCTTAGTTCCCAAGGTTGGTGGCGCATTGGCTATAAGCGATGGTTGACATTTCTTACAATGCCAATGTCTAAGGGCGTTTGGTGACCACTTACCATCAGGTGGCCCATATGCTCGTCCACCTTCCTATTCTATAAAAAAAAAAAAAAAACTGCAATGTCTCTTTAATTTTTTTCATTCAATTATTCGGTACCTCTTGCACTCCATCTATTTTATGTTGACGAGACTACGCCAGAAACTTATACGCAATGTGAAGAGCATGAATGGTTTCAGAAAAATAAGTACATACTATATATTGAGATCGGTTTTTTTTTTACTAAGTTAAGATGTTAAACGCGCAGATATTTCATTTACGAGAAAATACTTCTTTTGACGATTGTAAAGAAAATAGAAAAGTACATACATATTTTGTAGATTTATTACTTTTTTTAATAAGAAATTTACTTTTAGTACCTTCCGCATTGGAAGGTATTAGAAGTAAGTACATTCCAGTGAGTCGAAATGACGCAGTGGTTTGGACACGTAAATCTTAACCGAGGATTGCGGGTTCAAGCCCGGGAAAGCAACAATGAATTTTCATGTACGTTTTTTGATTTTTACTTTTAACATTACTAGACTTTTTTTCAACGTTTGGAGTTCTATAAATAAAATTGTATATCTGGATCAATTTCATGTAAAAACAATATACACGTAACTAAGATTGCCACATTATAATATACTAATTAAAGTCGTATTTATATATATATATATATATATATATATATATATATATATATACTATTTTTAATATAAAAAAAAATATTGTCTATTTTATTAAAAATACTAAAAAATAATATCATTGGATAACGATTTCTATATTAACAACATCCTATAGAGCATCCTTTAAAGCAACATCCTACTTATAGTATAGACAATAATTGAGAAATTTCAATTTAATTAAACAGTTTCTAAATGTTTATTATTGCGTTATCGAAAAGTTTAATTATTTTTTTTAAATATTTTAACAGATGTTGTTTTAAAGTAAATTTTAACTATTTAAATATAGAATACTTTATTTATATATTAAAAATTATACAGCTATAATTTATATTTAAAAGGGCACTACAATATTTACATTTATAATGAGTATAGATCAAATAGTAAAAAAATAAGACGATGTCTGTCTGTCTCCGTATTTCAAGGTTTATCTTGATTTATAAAATCATTTATAATCTATCATTAAATATGTAAAAATAAAATAATTTAAACTGTTAATGAGCCAGTGAAACTACACAAGGGACATAACATCTAATTCCCAAGGTTGGTGGCGCATTGGCGATGTTCCTTATGAACTATTCATATTTCTTACATCGCCAATGTCTATGGGCAGTGGTGACCGCTTACCAATAGCGCGGATTCAAGTGCACAATTGTATGCAAACACAAGCGCACTCTCTATTGGACGATAATCCGATAAAATCGATAGTGTTAGGTTTGCTGTCCCCATCTGAGTACGGATATAGATACAGTGGTGTACAAAAAAGTATAAAGTAAAGTATTCTTATTTCATAAATACGGTTGTTACGTTTTCGCAATGGGAGAGACCCGTCGCTGACGTCATACTACGTCGCACATAATACAATGATTTCCAGTTAATGGAAAACATTTAACATAAATATTCGTCAATTATCCTGTTAGCAACGACGATCTTTCCGTTATGAATCAGTTTAATAAAATATGTTTTCTATTTAAAATGAACAAGCAAAACCAAAGCCTTAGTATAAACACAATCTATCGAAATACAGAACAACAAACTGCTGTATTTTTCATAATTACATGAAAGTTTTGTGTCTATTAGTACGATATAAAATAAAAATAGGAAAAATTGATATTTTTAAATTAATACTTTAATTTGAACTATTTATTTACCCTACACTAAATATTTTAAAGTATTTATTTTTATAGTATACTTATTGACGCTCGTTACTCACAGGTCATGATCTTTAGAAACCACTATGTGCAATTAACGAAAAAAAACACGGCAATAATATTTTAATTTCATATTTGGTTATAATTTCATAGTAATAACGCATACGATGCAATCATCAGAATGCAATTACAAAAATACGAATAAGGAAACGATATTTAACCGGTTACAAATGAACGTCCGCAGAAAAAGAGGAATCTCATACAATAATTACATATTCAAGATGTAAAAGAAGTCAAGTTTTTTTAGTTATTGGTAGGAGGACGGGCAAATAGTACGCCTGATAGTAAGTGGTCACCAATGCCCAAATACATTGGCGATGAAATATTAACCAACACATACATCGCCAAAGCGCCACCAACCTTGGGAACTAAGATGTTATTTAGGTTGTGTAGTTACACTGGCTTAGTCACCCTTCGAACCGGAACGCAACAATAGTAAGTATTGCTATTTTGCGGTAGAATATCTGATGAGTTAGTGATAACTACTGGGTAGTTATCACTCACTTGCTTGCACAAAGCCTTGACACACATCAAAAGATAGATTAAAGACGTATTTTGTAATATAAAGAAATTGAAATGAAAGGTAAATTTTCGCAATTTTAATGATTATTTGCAAAACCAATTTGCATGATGCAACAACACATATTATTGGCATCAATGCGGAGGAATTTCATGGCATATTACACGGCTGTGGGCATTAAAGAGGAGAGATGCAACCAGTTCACGTCGACGGAGTTTTTTTTTCTGGAAACGGTCGGGTTAACGCACGTTACGTATAGGGTTGCTAACTAACTAATATAATTAGAAAACGATGTAACTCCCAGGTTAATACGTTACATATTTTATTTATGTACATATCTACAAAAGATTGAGCAAATAATAAATAAATATATGTAAATTGTAAAAAAAAGTATTTTTATGGTATCATAGAGAATATTTTTTTGCAATGTACTACTTTTTATTCAAATTTCTGAATTTTGTTTACAGTAACAACTGCTGGGCTAAGGCCTCCTCTCCTTTTTGAGGAGAAGGTTTGGAGCTTATTCCACCACGCTGCTCCAATGCGTGTTGGTAGAAAACACATGTGGCAGAATTTCAGTGAAATTAGACACATGCAGGTTTCCTCGCGATGTTTTCCTTCACCGTCAAACACGAGATGAATTATAATCATAGTTGTTTACTTATCATTAATTTAGCTTTATTTTAAATCATTAAAAGTTGCTACATAATATAATTTTAAAACAACGGTATAATTTATAAAGCATATTAATAGGGTTGGCAACCCTAGTCAGTATGTGTTGTTCTCAGCAGCTGTTGCTCGATTTCTACAGATATTATATAGATATACTATAGTGAACGAATTAAAGGTAATACTGATACAACCAAAATCATTATTTCGGAACCATCTTATATACCTACATATATAGTTTTAGTCCACTACAGGTACATATGTAGATATATAACCGGTTTTGTTTTCTATTCAATAATTCCCGTATGTACAAAAAAAAACAAAGTAAGTACATTGAAAACTGAGGTGTTTACGTAAATAACAATAATATAACTAGTATTTGAGATATGAATATATGAATACTTATTGTATGTCTGGGTAGGCATCACTCAGTTATTCTATCAATAAACACTATATATACTAATATATAAAATTGTTGTGTTCCGGTTTAAAGGGTGAGTGACGCAGTGTATTTTCAGGTACAACGGACATAACTTCTTAGTTCCCAAGGTTGGTGGTGCATTGGCGATGTTGGAAATGGTTATATATCTGTTGTAAATAAATAATCCCTATATATAATAAATGAATAAAAATTTAAACCAACAACGTAATATAATTGGAATTTATTATATTAATGTTTTGAAACCATTCATTTATTTTTCAGCCGACTCACGTGTTCAAAGTTAATACCGGAACATTTGCGCTTTTGAGTAAACATAACACATTCATAGTAAAAATTATAAACAATAACAAACCGTGTATAAATGAATCTACAACGTAGCAGTCTCGTCATAGAACATAGTTTGAAAACGTCTGTTAATTATGGCGCAGTGTGAAGTGCAAATGATAACAATATATTAATCATGCGGTACTTACTTCTCGTGTGGTAGAGTTTCCACGTGCCGTCTTTCGATATGGTCGCGATGTGCGACGTATCTACTGCGAACGCCACGTCATAAACACCGGACGTGTGTCCCGTCAGCTCGTACGCTTTTGACACCTGTTTGAATTCGCCGGTCCGTGTGAAACAGACCTCCATTACTTTGACGTCTGGCGAAAAACCTGTAGCGACTACGAAACGGCCGCATGGTGATATTTTAGCTGTGTGTGTATTCATAAGGTAAGTATCGAGCCGGTTGAGTTGTTGTCCTTTTAGATCCCAAATAATCATGTCCGTTTTCGACGTACAGGACATCAAGAATTTACCATTGCTGGAAATCCCGAAACCGATTACATCATCCACGTGAGCCTGGAAAACAGTGAAAACACGCTTTGTGAATTATTACATTAAGGATAATGGCAACATGCAATGATATAACTAAAAACTATTGCTTTGGGAAAATCTAATACAGACTGCATTTTATCAATTTGAAAGTTTTCGTTATAGTTACAACATGAAATAAATAAAAAACACAGAAATTGAACTTTAAGGACACCGAAACACGGATATTTATCAACCTACTTTTTTTTTCTTTTTTTTTTCGCTGGAAAAACGCATTTACGCGTTTCCCCCACATGAGGTGGGGGGGTGGTTATGTGGGGCTCGCCGGCATTGAAGGCGCCGGAATACCCACTAAAAAACCAGCGGTACCCACTCCGTCTTGTCGAAGGGTATCAACCTACTTGACTTCTATAAGAAATATAAAAACTCCATATATATGGTATTTTAAAATCAATAGGATATTATAATAAGCCATTATTATCAAGGTCATCAAGATTCACCATTTCTTCGACTCCGTTTACATAATACATATAAGCTATAGATAGTTCAAATAAGAAGCAATATATAACATATTATATAACCGATGTTATTGCGTTGCTTTACATTAGGGGAATAACATCTAGCGTCAGTTCAGTAGAGATTACCTTCTACATATGTATTTATGTCTTTATAATTATTAATTTTTGTTTACCCCAAATTCAGTAATATCGGTCGAATGTTGCGTAAGCGTGGGCCTGAAGTAAATTTTATACAAACTTTCGTCAGCTAGTTTTAAACACTAAAAGTGTCGGAGACTGTATTACAAATTAATTAATTGTATAGGCTGTAAAGTAATTTTCAAATTATTTAATTAAAGAATATTAATTCGCAGTTCAAAATACCTTTTTGAGGTTAAATTTAAATAATGAATTACGTATTGAATTAACTTGATTTGTTCTAAAAAGCATTTTGCTACTGTTCCAATAAATCAGTTGAAAAAAAATTACATCCAAACTTTTTTCTTCTACTTAACTACTTTAAATGTGAATTTATTTGTAATTAGAATATTTCTGACTCTCCATCAAAAAAATTAATAAGACGCATTATTTTTGTATAATTTAATAGTCATACTTTTGGATAAGTATAGCGTAAGAGATTAACTTAAATAAGATATTAAATGGATTGATTGTTCTCTGTGCATTCCTAAACCAATCATTCGATTATGATTGGCGAGATGTTCTGTGTACGTTCGAGAAGGCTTCTGACCCAATTAAATCAAAAATATTTCTTTATTTTATTATAAAGAATAACTAGCGTAAATTTTAAGCTGTACAGTATAACTAGTACAAATAAGAGTAACAGCCTATTAATGTCCCACTGCTGGGCTAAGGCCTCCTCTCCCTTTTGAGGAGAAGGTTTGGAGCTTATTCCACCACGCTGCTCCAATGCGGGTTGGTAGAATACACATGTGGCAGAATTTCAATGAAATTAGACACATGCAGGTTTCCTCACGATGTTTTCCTTCACCGTTAAGCACGAGATGAATTATAAACACAAATTAAGCACATGAAAATTCAGTGGTGCTTGCCCGGGTTTGAACCCACGATCATCGGTTAAGATTCACGCGTTCTTACCACTAGGCCATCTCGGCTTTTTTTTTTTTTTACAAATAAGAGGCGATTCTTTAATTTCAGCTGGATAATATTAGGTTTCAATTGTGACACCAATTTTTAATTTTATTATGCGTAGTTAAATTGCGTTGCTAGAGATACATACATAATATGACGAATATATAAGTTATTGATAATTTATTTTTAATCACCTAACGCATGCGTAATAAATGCTCTCAAAACATCTTGAGACAAATAACGCAGGCCATATCAATAAGTCTTACGTATAAAAACATATTACGCATAAGTTACACTAAGGAAATATCACGTTTGTCAAGAATTGTTTCTGTCTAAGTAAACACGCAGCCGTGACGATGTCGCCAGCTCACCGCCTTTTAGATTAGCTTCGAGATCAGAGGGTAATGCACTCTGGGACAAACAAAATACCGAAGTTCTAAGATCGAATAATTTATTCCGTCGTATTGCAAAGGATAATTGGTATGCGATACCAAAGTAATAATAACCATATCTTTAGCTAAACATGCAAATTTATTGAATTGTAAAAACTTGAAATTCATTCGAAAACTCGCCACGTCGTTCCTACGATTGTGCGATGTTTGTTCTTCTTGTTTACCATAATAATTTTCGCATTTATTTTGCATATAGCTGGCAAAGAAAAACAATATAATTCTAAGTTAAAAATATACACAAAAACATTATGAAGTCTTGAACTATTATTTTTGTTTATTTATGTTATTAGAAGAAATTTATCCGTTAATGTTCCACAACTGGACTAAAGCTTCCTCTCTTCTGAAAAATGCGCTCGAAAAGCCGATCAAAGAATTCGCTTGGGATGGCCAGCATTTGGCAACCTTCGTCAAGTCCTCAAGTCGTCTATACCGCAATGTTTGAAGACGAAAGTCTTCAACCAATGCGTCTTACCTGCCATGACATACGGTGCCGAAACGTGGACACTAACTGCGGGACTAGTCCACAAATTCAAAGTCGCTCAGCGTGCTATGGAGCGAGCTATGCTCGGAGTATCTTTGAAGGATAAGATCAGAAATGAGATTATCCGGAGAAGAACCGGAGTCACCGACATAGCTTGCAAAATTAGCAGGCTGAAGTGGCAGTGGGCTGGTCACGTATGTCGTAGGACCGATGGCCATTGGAGCAGACGAGTCCTAGAGTGGAGACCGCGAATCGGCATGCGCAGCGTAGGGCGCCCTCCAGCCAGGTGGACCGATGACCTTAAGAAGGTGGCGGGCACCAACTGGATGCGGAAGGCGGAGGACAGGGAGCTTTGGCGCACCTTGGGAGAGGCCTATGTTCAGCAGTGGACAATGATTGGCTGTTGATTGATTGATTGATTGATTATAAGCTCACATTAACAAATGAAAACTGTACTTGCCCAGTTTTGACCCGCGTTCTTGTATTAAGATACAAGTGTTCTTTGCACTGCTATCTCGGCTCTCATTATAGTATTATTTAAGTACAATAAGCGTAAAAATTTAATCGTTTTGTGACAATCATATAATTCACTAATTTTATGTGCCATACTAGCCGATTGCCACTACAATTATGCTTTTAGGAATTTATTTTAAATAACATCAATGAGTGTAATAATTTTCAAATTAAGATTCGAACACATAGCGAACTGGTTGTTATTTATTTTGATAATGCCAGTCATTATAATATGTTTGACGAGCACAGACTGGTGTTTTTTACAGAAACAATCGTAATGAAGTCGCCCTGAAATAAACTCGGCCGCCGCCAATCTCTATTGCACCTTATCTCACTCTCCCTATGAATTTATACTTGTGTTTTATATATTTACATGTATTATTATTTACAATTACATTTTGTACATCTTGCATAAAAATTAATAAATTTAGCCTTTGAATCGTCAATAATATGCATTTTCTTTTAATTGTTTTAATATTATTTGTATACTTTGTAACAAGAACGATACATTGAATTTGTAAGTTAAGACTCAGTGTGTACAATGAAAATATGAATAAATGCTGATATAACGTTAACAAAACAGATCGAGCCATACATATGCATATATACAATCAGCATCATGTTTTATGTAGGCACGCTCTCGAGGAAATATGACCGTCGAACCTTCCTGCAGCTAAAAATATATACTCGAGGCTGCGCGTGCGACGATCCGAGCGTATATCTACACAATACAAGGTACGGTAGTCGGTAGGTAGGTACAATACTGCCATTGTTCCAGAGGAAGGTCGCATCAGTGATAACAAACATAATGGCTGTCTGACGAGCTAGTCAGCACTCAGCACTCTTCACTCCATAACTCCACGAGCACATTGTCACAAAATCTAACCAACGCGCAAACCGAAACGACTCATATTCATAATAATTTAAAATCTAAAATCGTATTTAATCATTCTAAAGATAGTTTAAAGCTCATTTTCATGGTGGAAAGTTGAAGACGACGCGGAAAGATTTTCAGGAAGTAACTCCTTTGTGTTCAGTGTACAGATCTTAATGTATTCAAGTAACCTTGGAGGTAGATAACGTTTTTTGTCATTGAAACTACAATATACACTTGATTTCTAAGTCACTTCAAAATTACACTTAAAACTTACACGTACCACATACACAATAACGTCAATAGTAGACTACAATGTTTATTCTATATAAAGACATTAAAACTATTAACGCAATATGTACTAAGAACATTTTGAATTTCAACCGTTTTTATTCGATATAACGATATCTGTTATATAATTCAAAACATTCGTTGAATAGTATAGTATTCGTAATACTTTTTAATCATTTACTGTCGTAATCGGGAAACATAGCGGTATCATTATGACCTAATTACGTATGATACTGAAATCGATATTAATAGTGGCTTACAATTAATGTCTATATTGCAATATCACATCTGCCCGCATTGTTATTGTATATTTAGGTTGCATGTTCTAGAGCGTTTATCACAACGCAAAAGTTCTAAGTCGTGACCTGGATGACGCAAATAGATGTTGCTGAAGATATAGGTCGGAAATGGTAATACAGTTGAGTGAATGAATGAGAATAAATTTGAAACATATATGAATAGTTTAGAGAATTATGGTCTCGGTTGGAAAATCGTTATTGCGAATGACTGCTACATACGTATTTGTTAGTTGCGTTTTTATACTACAAAAAATTGAAATCAATGTATAATTGTATCAAAATAGAAAACCTATTATAATATACGACAAGGGAAGACGTAAACTAATAGCATATTTTTTATTATTGTTATTCTATTTAGATATTATTGATATTCTACTAATTGTTTCAATTAAAAATATATATATAAACACTTTTGCTTTCTATGACTAAATTGTTCTTTTAAAAACCAAACAATAATTTCTTGTCATAACTTTAAAAAAAAAGTTTTTGTTGATCTAAAGTAAGCAATCGCGAGTTTGAGTAGAAATTAATTAGAAATTGAAAGACATATTACGATCGCGTTCAATTTATTTACCATTATACTTTTATTACGCATTGTGTTTATTTTAAAAAAAAGATAGCAGTGTCGTTTGAACAATAATGGGAACTAAACTGAGACAATCTTGAAAGTAGCGCGCCTCCGTGTTACTATGTAGCGAAATCTTGTGATCGCGTCTCTCATATCGTATTCAATAATCATTTATTATTTAATAGTCAACAAACAAACAAATTCTTTGTACATTGTAATACGCTTAGAGTTTACTAATTAATTGTATATTACATCAAAAAATATATAAATATAATTGATTTCAGTTTAAGATATTATCTAGATATATACGAACATTGAGGCCAACCTAGGGAGTTAGCAGTAGTTCAACTGGTATTTGTGTCATGACACTTAGCTTTTCCATAACACTTTTATTATTAAGAAATAAACATAATGATCATGACCTAAGCAATAGTATACAATAACATATTGCAATAAAATATATGATTAAAAGTGAGTGTGTATCAATTGTTTTGTAATACAGCAAACGTAATATTTGTACAGATATAAAAATTATAAGGCGGTAAAAAATAATTTATGAATAAGGGCAAGGGCTGTTTGCGTGGGTTTTTAAAGTGTAATAAGTTAAAGGTGAAGTATATACAAACAATAAGGTTTGTATATATAATCAATAAACTACGTGGCCGAACTCTTATCGGGCAGTGTCCTTGTCTTTGCATGGAATAAAAATTTATTGAACAAGCACGGAGGGAAATTACTGATACAGTTATGTAATACTTACGTGGCGGTGGACGTAGAACAAGCACGTATGTAGATACCACCCACTCATCAACAATTCGAACATCAAGCGAACTTCGTGTTATATGCTATATTTCGGTGTGAAGGATGTATCAAACACAAGGAACATAACATATCAGATTTTAAGTTTAGCATCGCGATGACGTCAGATACGTCAATCCCTATGAAGGTGCCCTCCAAACAAAAAAAACTTTACTTATGTTCGGATGTGCGCTTAAGAATACTAAATACAATAGATATTATTCTTTGTTTTTGTACCACAATAGAAGAATACTTTTTATCTCGAAAAAATATTAGGGTTTACCAAAGTTTTTTGACCCTAAATAAAAAGTCTACACAAATAATAAATTGCAAGAAATGAAATTTGAGTAAAGACAATAACAAAAACTTCATTATGTACTACGAAGTAAGTCCTATTTCTTGGAATTACTTAAGATAAGACAACAATACTTCTTATATGTATCTGTGAATAATAACATAAACAATAGCCTTAACGATCATGTAAATTTACAAGCAAAAAAGGTAAAGAATCTTAGATAACATGATACACCAGTGCAATGTTAGAATCATCCGAGCTTTCCTTTATGAACAAACTTAACAAAAAATAATATGCGATACAATATAATAATTATGATTTTTTTTTTGTGTTTGTGTTTAAAATGGTTCTGTAACTCTTTTGGTGTACAATAAAGCATATTCTATTCTATTCTAATAATTAATAATAATAATAATATTGTCCTCCAGACCGATTTCGGCCACGGCGGCCAATCTCAAGAGAGATTAGCCAACTACGCAGGAGATATTATAGTGCACAAGTGTATGCGCAAACACAGGTGCACTCTATTCCCTAACTCTCATAATCCGGTGGGACGGCAATCCGACACGACCGGAAAGAGTTCAGGCGCAGTACCAACGGCTTTAGGTGCTTTCCGAGGCACGGGAGTGTACACACTTCCAACTTCCAGACTCCGGGCTGCTACTGAGAATTTTCTGACAAAAAAACCCAAAAACTTTTTATTGGCCTGACCTGGGAATTGAAACCAGGACCTCCGGCTCTGCGGCCTAACATCGAGCCACAAGACCAACGAGGTAGTTAAAAATTCAATCTAATAATTATGACGTTTATAGACGCATCAAAATAGCGTAATAATAATAAAGCCGAGCATCGTGTAGCGCCAAATTTATTTCTTACAGTTTAATAGCTCTACAGTTTATCCGTATAACGCAACGCCACTCATCATAATATATTTCTCTCAAAATATATAATAAAATTTTTGGCATCATTTAACTTCATAAAAGATGTTAAAGACTTATCTTATACACATTGAAATTAAATTAAACTTCTTAATTACACATTCGCGACCGAAAACTTTATAAAGTTATGAACAAGGAACTGAACAAATCAAAGTAATAAACATTTATTATGAAAAGGTTATATTCATTTCTTATAAAAAAAATTTAAAGCCATAAAACATAATCAATTTATATAAATTATAGAACATAAGATAAAATAAATAATTTATATGGGTGGTATTGAGACACGTGATTCTAAGTAGTAGGGCTTTGTGCAAGCCTGTCTGGTGGGTACCAATGGGTACCCACCCATCAGTTATTCTAGCGCTAGGGGCATAACATCTTAGTTCCCAAAGTTGGTGGCGCATTGGCGATGTAAGAAACAATTAATATTCCTTACATCGCCAAAGTCTATGGCCGGTGGTAACTACTTACCATCAGGTCGCCCATTTGCCCTTCCGCCTACATATAAAATAACTACTTATGTTATTTCTTGGAAGTCGAAATGGTATCTGAGATCAAAAGTAAATTCTTATAACCCGGCTACCACCAATAATAGTCATCCAGACCGTATTTCGGCCACAAGGAACATAATCTTATTAACTGAAACACTAAGACGAAATCTGCATATTCACCAGTTTGCAATGAAGCGATATCGAATGAGCTTCGCGTAAGACACGGTATCTTTGCTGAGATGTGGAATTTCATGTTGATATTTATTTTCTCACAATCAAAGTATACTTTATTCAACTACAAGTACTTTTAAATCCGCATGTTACGGTGTACATTAAATTGAAAGTAAAGCAACCAGCCGTTTGGAACGTAGATTGTATAGAGCTAAGAACAAACAACAAATAAAGCAGTTACTCTTGTTTTTATTCTAAATTACATGGAAATGACGCCTATCAATATATATTTTTTCATATTTATTTCTTACGAGAATATTTCTTTAAGAGAAAAATAATAAAAACCTCACGGAACAGTTAGATTTTTATAAATAGCGAACATAGACACTATGTCTTAACCGTATAACATTATTACCGTCACTTAATGTGATTTTAAATGTACGTTTTCGCTTACGTAATCGTTTTTTGGTGTGCTGTTTCAAATGCTCGGTAACGTAACGACAGGCGGTTTCAGAATACTACCATGCAATCAATTCCTATAACAATGTAACTGTGATAAAATTGAAGTTACCTCTCTAAAACAAATTATTGAGGAAAATGATGCTTTTTATATTGTTTAAGTAATGATTTGCCCAGATATTATTTAGATTCAGATTAGAGTATCGAGAAACTACTATTTTGAGTAAAGTAAATCTTGTGATTATCCACTGCAGCCCTGCTCTTTTAGTGTAAATTAATGTGTATGAGCTTACACTAAAAGAGTTGATACGCATGTGATTTGTATCCACAATATACGGTTAAGATTCACCTGTTCTAACCACTGAGCCATTTCGACTCTTGGTGCTGTTATATTAGGTACAGTTTCTTAAACAAATGAACATCCTCAATGCGTTTTGTCTCACACAAGATAAATCGTAAACATAAGTACTTGAAATACTTAGTACGTGTTAAGATAAGATCCACTAGATCATTTGCTATAAAGTACTCTACTATTATTGCACACTTCAAAAGCGAAGCTGCGTGGTAGTGCTTTGTTATCGGATTAAAGTAAAAATCGCTATTTAGTCAGCTTTAACATTTCTAATTTTAAGAATGGATAATTAAAAAGATTCACGGCTTTGTATTTATGTATATGTGCAAGATATCTCTTTACAAACTAAAATCAACATGTTAATTATATCTTAATATTTTTTTAAAGAATTATTATTGTAGTAAGAGTCTAATGTAAAGTAAAATGAGTATGACTTAATTAGTTCTTTGAGATTCCTTTACAAAAACTATTACTCTTTTATAATTAGTAATTACATTTTTGCAACACAATGTTAATGATACGCACCAATTACGCAACTACGTCCACGTAGCTCGTTTATTTTGCTTTCATGCCAACTAATAAACTTTTTAAAGCATTTTTATTTAATATTGGAAATTACCACCGTCTGTCTACTAAAGGAACTAAAATTGTAAAATTAATTCACTGTTAATTTAATTTTATAATTGTTATATCCTTCATGTTTTAAAAGAACCATGATGACCCAGTGGTTAGAAGACGTGCATCCCAAAGCTAACCGATGATTCCGAGTTCCAACTCGGACAAGATCAACTGAATTTTCATCTGCTTAATTTGTGTTTTTAATTTATGACGTGCTCGACGGTAAAGGAAAGAATCGCGAGTAAGCCTGCATGTATCAGATGAAAATCTACCACGTGTACCAGCCCGCAATAAGCACAATTACACGTTTAACCGGAACACAGCGTTACAAATTATTGCTGTTTGGATGTACAATATATGCAGAGTGTTGAGTGGTAGCTACCCGGATACACTTACACAAAATGCTTCCGATACCTCAATAAAATATTGATAAATTCTATATTCACTAGATTCAGTAAAAAAATGTACACATTTTTATTTTGAATTATAAACTCTGTTACTTTTAGTACTAAAAATCAATCATAATCATAATATTTACATCATAAGTTCCTTAATTAAAACGCAAAATATTAAACATTTTAATAATGCATGAATGTAATTATTCGAAACACAGATCTTACAAACTATTAAAACGAACGATAAGGTTTAAGATCACATAATGAGGTTGAATAACAGATAAGAAATATATTTTTTTTTTCATAAAAAAGATGTAAAATATAAATAATTTTAAATAAAGAAAAGAAAAAAAAACCCAATATTACACAAAAACCCAAGGAACTTGTTGCAAAATGCGAAAAGTCGTTGTTATTAGTGTTGGAAATACAAATGATTATGTGCGAATTGCGAATACAATGCCTCTTATCACTATACGTATGAACACAATGTAATTAAACATTATTAAGGCTTACTACGCCAATCAAAAGTGAGTTCTGATTAAGATGCATGCATTACATTTGAACGCGATTCTACTGGAAACTGTTACGAAAAAAATAATGTTGCATTCATAGCAATAGAGAAATTCAAGAATTTAATATAAAAAAATACTTTAAATAAAAAAAATAAACGTTTAGTAATGACGTATTATTAAACGTTTAGAAACGTTTAATAATAGTATTGTCAATAGCATTAGGACAAAGGAGTGCAAAATTTTAACTGAAGACACAGGGAAACTGCGTGCTGCATTGGCGGTATAAGTAATCGTTAATAATTCTTAGTGTCAACGTCTACGGTGGTAGCCACCACTTACTATCAGGTGGTCCGTTTGCCTGTCTGTCCAACTATATGTAATGAAAGTACTTTAAGATTCTGTTACAAGATTTTACCCACAAATTAGGTTAGGTAAAAGCTTGAAAAACGTTACGTGATCGAACTTTGAATATTAACCGTCAGCGTCTTCAATTAACAAGTTCTATCTTTAAAGGCGATTAGGTTGAGTCATTTAGGTTTTGGACAATGGACTAAGCCATAACGTGACCAACTGACCATTCGCTAGAAAGAGAAATAACGTCAGTGCGGCCAGAACCAGTCTGCCGTCTGTAGTAATGACGAAGGCGCAGACAGCTGGCCGTACCGACCTTTGTTTCTCTCATAATTTTCCGCACGTTTTTACCTGACGGATGGATATCTATTGTCTATACCCATTGTCCATAGTTAAAATGAAACTAACAATTTCGACAAGTCATAATCGTAAACATTTTTATACAACATACAATTATAACGATGAATAAATAAATATTCTGCTGACATCAAAGTCGTAGTTTTTATTGGGGTATTAGTTTTATTATTATATTACCTTAGTGAAATAAATAAATATAATGAATATTTCGCAAAATATTTCTTTTTTAAAACTTGAAAGCAATGCCGCGCGCATTATGATAAGTATACCGAGACGGGTTCAATTGTTTAGTGTAATTTTATTGTCCTTTTACATTGTTCTACTCGAGTAAGGCCACGATACAAAATTTAATATAAAAAGGCACTTGAACTTTTAAAGACTTTTAAGCTCGACGCGTACATAATATTTAACGTAATTTTTTAACTAATAATTTCGAAACTAGTATTATTTCAGTATTTATATATGACATAAAATTAAGAAGTACGCTATACGTGCATATATAATTGTTTATGGTTTTTTTATTACCAATAGTGAACAATAAAGTATTTATTTACTTAAGTACAATTGCATCGATGTCGTATAATATCCATGTACAAAATAAACATTATATTAAAATATACGAACATTAAAAATAATAATATTCAAAATAGAAGCAAAAACCATTCGAGGTTTAATGTGAATTACTCGAGTTTACGAAACAGATGGTTCTGTTCCATGTAAAGTAATTTAACTAACCCTTAGTTACATATACCTTAGTTACATTGTGCATTGAATTGATAAGTATTTTCAAAGTTTATCAGCTGTAAAAGACAAAGGACGTAATAACCATGAAAATAGTAACAGCAACAATGACTCACCTTAACAAGAACATCCGTGCAGTCTGCGAGCGGTTATCTACAACATTGCAATTTGTATGTTGACCCTTATACGCTACTCCGTGACCACTCATAACAATTTAGTCTCGACTAATTTAACGGCTAAATGAGCCTTTAAAACTATTTAAAATTTATTCATACTAGCAATACGAACATATAACAGTGGAGATACACAAAAAACGTCTTTGATAACTGACATTGATTTTATTCAAGGTTTTCTTCAGCAATTGACGTGAATAATGAAATATTAACTGAAAGTTCTAGCAATGTCAGATCAATAGCTCTTAAGTTTTCATTTTCTTCCATAGAATATGGTTCAACAGTTAAAACAAAGAGGTTCTACATCATGAAATTTAAAAAAAATAGTCATTTTTATGTATTCCTACCACGAGCAGTTTAATTATAGTTGTAGATATATATAAGTGACCATTGCATGATATGTAGGTATTTTATCGAAGATTGACTTTTTCACATTTTACCGATTGGCAAAGCTCAGTTTTAAAATAGGTCAAATAATATTGTCTATACTTTTCAATTTATTCAAATATTTTGTATTTATGTCTTTAGTTGCTTGTAATATATATATACATATAGGCAAAGACAAAACATTACAGTACCTTTTCTCCTCTGTTTGTCTATTTGTATTGCTTTAATGTTATCAATTTTAAAAAAATAAGAGTAGAAAAAAATATGTTTGCAACATGCAAATTCAAGGTCGAATTTCGAACACTAGTATATAAAATTATTCATAAAATGTATATAAGGGTGCTATGATTATCTATCATTATTAAAACAAGATGAGATAGTTTTGTTGTATCCATTTCAATATGTATTTAAACAGCATTGTTCATACCAGAACATGCGATTGATAAAAGCGTGAACATTACTTATTATTTCGGGTTCATCAGCCGCTTTGAAGTTCATCTACCGACTTCCTGGAACCACACGAGGCTACGACACGAAAGTTTATCTAAGTATTTACAAACATTAGCACCACACCTTCCGGAACCTTATCATTATCAGATTTACATTATCACTTTCAAGAACGATAACAATAACTGATAATTGCACTGCGATTGTTACATCTTTCGTAATCCTCCGAAAGACAAGCGATTAGGGTTACGACAGACTTTTCAAGGTTGCGACGGACACGTACTGATATTGACGACGAGTCATTAAACGTTAGCTATAGAAATCATTATTTGATTGATTTCATAAGTAACCAATAATGCCACAGTCTACTCCTCTCCTAAGGAGAAGATTTGAAGTATATGACATCACGCTTGCTACACAGGCGTCAGAATTCACATTCGATCACGAGATTAATAATAATAAGCACGAATTAAGCACTTGAAAAGCCTTTGATGTTTGACCAAATTCGAACCCGCGATCCTCGGTTAAAATGTTTCACTGGACCATCTCGGCTCACTTCAATTGAATTTATTTTTAGTCTTACGTTTTTTTGGTTTCGCTCTCAATGACAAATGAATTATTTTAACAAAAGTCGGTATATCATTATATTCGTAAGAAAAACTATAAGGTTACATTTTTAATTAATTTCAAATGCCCATAGATAAGAATTGTAATTTAGTATCAATGAATACAAATTTAATGAACTTGACTTCATTGCCTCACGTAAAGGTAATGTTCGTAAGGACATTGTAAAATTGTCAGCTAATAACGAATTAATTGTAACAGTAACTTTATTTATTCAGTTATTGTAGGAATATTAATAATATGATTGACACGTTTCTTACCTTTCTACCAACATCTACTCGATAGTTAAATACAAAGAATATAACCAAATATTTGTCTAAATATTAGAACTTTAAATTATTTATCATGAATGTTAGCATCATTACTTTTTGTATTGTAATTTCGATTCTTTGTACGAAAAGTTAAGCAAGATTAATTGGTATATAGAAGACGTAAAAATTTACTACTTGCAAAAGATGCTTGCCCGCACCATTCTTTTCTCTAACGTATCAGGTACACAGTTCTCTGTAGACGGTCCGCATGTTGCAAATCATATAATCCAACAAAAGGACCCTTCGCTATTCACGAGAAGCTAGCGTCAATTGTCTTAGCATTATCACAACTACTTCCAGAAATTTCTAACAGAGCAGGTACAAACGTCGATAGTAACGAAATTCCTTTTTGTTCCGTTAAAATAACAAAACCAGGTAAGTCTACTTGAACGCCATAAACATGGAAAACTGCTAAGTAAATCAAGAATTTGCATTCCAGTTATTAGGTTTGTACATTATATTCTATTTTTTTTATATAATATAACATGTAAGTTATATATAATTTATTATCCTCATTATATTATCGTCTTATTTAAAATAATATATTATTTTCTTATTATAGGTATAATAGGTTTGATTGTTAAATAAAAATAGCATATTATGTATTGCTATTAATTAAAATAAAAAAAGACGAAAGAGAAGTAGAAGTTTCAAAGTTCTTAACATAAATGAGACTTGTGGTATTTGCGCTGATTTTTCAGCTGAGGCCAACGATCTATACGTGGGTTTACATTATGACGCCCACCTATTTTCAGCCAGTCTATATTTAATATGTATTTCACGTCACTGCGATCAAAGACGCCGATTTTGCGACTCAGGGCCAAACGATCATTATTGTCGGAAATACACTATGGAATCGATTTTTATTTACAGTTCTAATGAAAAAAGCATCTCTCTGCGTGTGTTTATGTGTGTGTTATTGGGGCTATATTTCATTTACAATTTCAAAATATTATTTGTATTCTTTATCTTTTTAACTTTTAATATACGAATGTATGTTCAATGATAGCATCAACAGTGTAAAGAAAAATATTTTTGTACACTTAAATAGTACATAAGATCATAATTACTTAAAGAATACTATTTCTTAATACCTTGTTATAAAAATAATTCGTAGCAATGTGTTGTCATTTGATTTGTTAATCTCTATTTATATGATTGAGATAATATTAAGCAGGATCGTTAATTTGTTTTGCTTTTACGTCGCCAACGATGCTCTTAACACATATAAACGCATTTACATATTATTCCATTTATATCATTTATACGAATGCAACCCAGAAGTAAATAATTTTATAAATTAAATATGAAAATTCAACCCATCTTAAGGTCAGTGAACATCACCAACTAAAATGAGAGAGGTAACATTATCAATAACACTTAAACGAGAATACATTTGAGCTCTGTTTACACAACGCAATAAAATTAAAATGAACAGAAATTATTGTTATCTGTGTAATTGTATGGTAATTTTGAATTTCGAAAGGAAATATTGTAAAACTTCCAACTGCCGAACATTTAGGCATAAGCAGTTATAAAAATATAAATACAAGAACGATTTGTAACAAGTGAATTGTCTCACGAACCATAAAACGATTCTTTTACCAACACGTGAACTAATGTAATAGACCATGTCAGTTATTCAATAAACCGTATAATATAAACCGAGTTATACTTAACGAAAACGCTTAAGTAAAAACAATACGAGTAGTATATTGATATGATCTTATCCTCTAATATCAAGACACGAATGATTTCATACGTCACATAGATAAAATTACGTATGCATGCTTCCGTTCTTATGCTATTTATTTAGTTTATGTAACATATATGCATACATTTTAAAATAAATTTCGATTATTTTAATAATATTGCCAGGTTGAGTTTTTTTTAAGCTTCCGCGTAGATCTGCTTCTAAATATGAACAACAAGCTTATTAAGATTTGAATCATTATGCAAATTGAATCTTATGCTTCGGTGTAAAATTGAGGAAATAAATTGGACATAACAACTATAAAAATATAGTGATTTCTATGTGCAAAATTTATTATAAATATATATATTAAAATATTAAGTATCTTTAATGTTATCTTGGACAAGTGTTGCGTGTCGTCGATGACAACCGTTGAAATACGTATCTATACAAAGTGAAACTGAAAGTAAAAGTATGCCAAGAAAATGTAGTTGCATACAATAAATATTAAATAGTTTCATACGACCGATGACCGCAACGAAAAAAATTCTGGCGGAAAATATTTACTAAATATATAATTAACAAGCTCATCCGATCGTCTTTCCTGTGGAAGCCTCGTTTTAACGTCTAATTTCCATTTGTTGTTTGTGTAAAGGTTTAATGTCCTTTTATAGAAAATCTGACTCAACAAAGCCTTGTTCTATAGAACATTATGTATATGAACATTATATATTTAAAACATATTACAACTTCCCTATAATTACGGCCATTCAGAATCTAAGACTAATTATTTCTGTACTTCTAGTAATTATCTAGCTAGGTGAATTTATTTTTGCCATTATGATCGAATTATTCCATTAATGCTGTTAATTAGTATAGTAACGCTTTTTTAACAAATGGATTTAAAATTAGTCGCTAAACCATATGAGAGTACTGAAATAATACATTTGATTGTAAATTCTTAACAATATGGCACGATAAAACCAATGTACTCTTTTAAATTGAACATTAATATAATTCGATGCGGTTTCTACAATTTCATTAAGTAATTTTCTAGAAAGTTCCGACCGGAGCTTTTACTTCATATCAGTTGTTTTCTATTACAGTGTTGATATCAATTATCTTTAGCGCTTGACATATTTAGTTATTATATATAATTCAAAGGTCAGAAAGGCAAAATGTACTTCCCACAGCGCGTTTTTTTGGAAAAAATCAAAACTTCTAAAAGCTTCAATAATGTTTTATAGCTCAAATCGTTGATAAAGGACCTTTACATGAAATAATATCGTTACAATACGGGAACAGATCCGGGTGAAGATAATAAATATTTAAGTTTAATTTATTTAATTATGTTACAGAAATGTCTATTAGGACGATATCTAAAATTGTAGTATATATGTAATATAACTATTGGTGTCCATAACTAAATAGATTTTTGTTATACTTTTTTAGCTGAAAAAGATTTCAAAATTAGTTGTTGTATATCCCTGCAATGTTGTATCACACAGCACATCGTTTTTTTGTTTATTTTGTGCGTGCGACGGACGAATTGTGTTTCACAAATCAATGAATAATTTTATTTAAATTGCTCCTTCTTTGAAGATTTATAAGAATAAAACTATTTACCTTATCGAATGTAATAACAGGCGTCGCGGATCCTATGGTTCCGTCTTTTTTCTTCTCAATCTTGTACACAACGATGTTATTATCCCGCACGGTGTGAACGACGAAGGCCTTGGAATCTGGACTCCAGGCTATATGAGATGCGTAATCGAAGTCGATGTTCACCCTCAACGTCTTGTGCTCCTTCACGTTCAGATCGCGGATGTCCCATACGATCACAGAGCCATCTGGTGGGCAAAATTTATTGTTACTAAATGTGAGCATCGTATTAAATATCTTTTTAAATTTAACGACTACTCTAATATAATAAGGCCTTTTATTTATATGGTTTAACTTGTATCGTCCCTAATGTGTTTATTGATTAAATTAAGAAATATAATTTTACTTCCGAGTAATATTTTCCTCGAAGGGCATTGAGTATTTTCCCTATAACATACAATAATATTAAGATATTTGTGTGACGCCACTCGGAAGTCACACGTCAGAAGGTGAAATACACAAGCTTTTCATGTTGGTTTCCCAATGCCATGGCATCGCTGGCCATGACTGTTAGTCGTTTCATTGCCAACCTCATTTTGACTCACGCGATATCGTATGCAGAGACCTGTCGCCCACACATTGATGGCACTAATTTATAACCCATAACAATAATGTAAAACGGTGCAACAAAATACAAATGTATTTGTAATTGTAAAAAAGTACGAGCCGAAATATATTATATGGCTTTAGCAAACAATTGTTTCAAACTTAAAATGCTTCACTATTGTATAGACCTAACAATATCCGTCTTTTGTTTCGATTTTACCTCTTCTCTGAAATCTTTTGAATATTATCAATACTGCAATGGTCCTAATACTTTTGAAATCTTTAAAGATAGGTAGTGTCATAAAAATCTTTAGAATATTATCATTATTTTCGGAGAAACAAAAAAAATTTTACTTAAATGTCTTAAGACCCGATATGCTTGTTTTAGGCAATGTGCAAGTATAGACTGAGAAATCTAGGTAAGCGTTCAGCAATGCGGGAACCGGTAAAAGGTCATCAGAGCACTGAGATATCGAAACTGAGTCACTGTATCAAGGCCTTTGGATTTCAGGCTGTTATGAGCGCAATTTCAAACGCGCTTAAACGTAAAGTCGTGGACCAGTGACGGTAACTCACCGATAGAGCGTGTAATGCCAACTACTGGAAATCGTAATCCATATTATTAATATAGTACGTCATGCGTGCCCGCGATTAAGTTATCGCTTGAACTAGAGTCAAGGGAATTTCGTATGCATTGATGAACCGGTTCACTTCAAAACCGTCTAGAATTCATAATTGTGATAATATATAAATCTTACGACGTTGGTCGCATATCAATTTCATTTTCACTTGTTGATAAATCATATAGCATTCTAGTGATATTTATCAATGTCACGAAATTATACAAGGGAAAATATTGTCCGATTTGTTTAAATTTATTTTCCAAAATAACCAACGACAAAGGAATAATGTAATTAAGTTGATTAGCAATTATTTCGAAGGAATTTAGTGAAACAACTAACGAGCCACTTAATTAATATTACCAATTAATTAATTATCGCTAACAGTTCCCGTTAACTAATCACGAGTACAAATGCAATCCATTTACACTAATTTATTTTTAATAAATATTTCAGTGAATGAACAACAAACTCTGCCCTTGCTAACCTCACTCAGACAACTTACATTGTCTTCTATATATTTTTAATATGACGAGCCGGTTGGCGTGGTTGGTAGATACTTGCCTTTCACGCTGAAGGTTGTGGGTTCGATTGCCACCCGGGACAGACATTTGTGTGCATGAACATGTCTGTTTGTCCTGAGTCTGGGTGTAATTATCTATATAAGTATGTATTTCCAAAAAAAAAATAGTATATGTAGTATATCAGTTGTCCGGTTTCCATAGCACAAGCTTTGTATAAGCTTAATTTGGGTCAGATAGCCGTGTGTGAAAAATGTCCCAGGATATAATTATTGTTAATACCGATCACTGATCAAAATAACTTTACCAAACAGCAATTTCTATATAAGGAAAACGAAAAATTAATATATCTCATCTAGATAGTTACAGTTATGAAACTAAAAGTTAATGATTTTCCATTAGACATGTAAAATTTTTAAACTTACTATGCCTACCTTGTAAGTCTAGGAATAAATCCAGGGCTGGTAGAGCCCACATTACCAATGCTAGCGCTTGACGATTTATAAGTACTAGTAAATGTCTATTTAAATAAAACAATTTTTATTTTATTTGATTTGTTATTACGCCCATACATACACAAATTAACGCCCATGTTATGTCTACGTCATTTAAAAAAAAACATGGCCTTTACAGAAGATTTAAACTGAATCAATTGATTGTCGGAGACACTTGTCTTTGGTGGCTTTATAGACCATATAGTCCAATACGATGACGGTAGGTTTTACACCTTGTACATGTATAAAAAACTAAAGCAATAATAATATTAAGCTATAAAAAATGTTTTAAAAAAAAACAAAACATATACAATCAACAAATATTTGTTACATATAGATCTGTTATCTATATATAACTTAATAGTTTCAATCGGATTTTAACTTATTTTCGTGCATATTTTGATGTGCAAATAGTATGTTTTATTTTAAGAGAAAACATCTTATAACTGTCGTGTGGTGAAATACATTATTCTACCAAAGTTTGGATGTAAAACAATTGATTACACAGTATACCTACAACATATAAATATCAACCTATGGAAATTTCGAAATGAAGCAAAAATAAGCTTGATGGTAGATTATTATATTTGATTTTGTATTATATAATATTGATAATATATTATATAGATTATATTAATTGTATAATTTTATCATTTTCGTAATAAATACAAACGAAAAATATTTCATTTATAAAATATTAGTTATAATTGTTAGATTAGGTTAAGGATAGTAAAGAGGAAAATAATGTCCGTAACATTTTACGATTTGATATATTTATCATTGGCAGTTTGATATGATGACAATGATCTCTAAAAATACTGCGCAGGGCATATTACAGTGCACACACACATAAATACAATATCTATTCTCTCACTCTGATAATCCGATGGGAGGGTAATCCCACACGAACGGAGATAGTTCAAAGAACATCTTTACATATTTTCATAGACAAGGGAGTGTGATCATTGCTAAAGTCCACATTTGGGGCTAAAAGGGAGATTTTTTTTCGACAGAATAAAACAATAACTTTTTATTGGCTCACCCAGAGTTTGAGCCTAAGACCTCCGGATCTACGGGCATATACCTACGTTAGCTCCAAGACTAACTAAATCAGTCACATTTACTAAATTATAAATGCGAAAATAAATGTCTATTTATTATCTTATCACGGCCTAAACTACTTAACCTATCGTTATGACAATTGATATAGAGATAACCGGGATCCGAATACATAGACATAAAAAATACGGAACTTACAGAAAAATACGCGCTCTACGTCTCGAACGCGAAGAACGATACATAAATTAAGATTAAAACTTTATTATTCCATTTTGAATTATATCGAAATATAAAACAACATAATATAAATATAAATAATTACAATAAAAACTTTTTTCAGTTAACTTAACATGTATGCATTTGTTTTATCAAGGCACAGATCAAGGCCCAAGGGTGAGATATGACGTAACGTTTTATGCATTTAAAAGAGCTCGGATAATGCGAATACAAATAATTTTTACCATTGTAATGTATTCTAATACAATGATTTTATTTTTTTAGGTCAATACAACTGACATATATTAGAAAATACTTTTAAAATAATGGATATCACGTAAAATAAAATATACAACTAATTAATATACCATTATTTATTTTTACTAAAATCTACGATTAATTAAAAATCTATTAGCGATTTCGGCTTAATACAAGTAATTATTTATAAATTTAAACGACGAAGGCATTCTACTACATGAGCTATAAACGGTTTCATTTAAAAATCAAATAGTCAAGTCAAGCTGTAGTTTTTAAAAAAGTAAACAAAATGATCGTCGACGTTCTATTAGAAAGTGGCATTTAAATCAGCCTTATTACTTAGCTACATAAATGTAATCAGTTAATTTGAGTCCACAACGAAGATTATGATAGTTTTTATTTACACTAAACGCACAAAAAGTTCGTTATTATCCAACATGAATAAAAAATTCATGGTCATGGTTCAGACGAGGCACCGGTTGGAATTATACATACATACAATTATTAATTCGATAATAATTTGCATTTTTAAAGATACAAAAACTTTTCTGATCCCAATTAATTATTAATTAACATTGATTGATATAACGTCTAACAGTTTACAATACCAATTATTGATTTATAATTGTGTACATGTATTATTTGTTTTAAATAATATAATTATACTAGTTTAATAGGTCAGTAAATATATACGCATATATATAAACGTATCTTTATATTCAGAAAGCGACACTATTGGAGAGTTTGACCCAGTTGCGACAAGCGTTCGAACTTCTAATTCGAATAACAAAAAATTACAGTTATTTTAGATATAACGATTCCTGTCTTTTTTTTTCATACCAAATATTCATAATATATGGCTAAATATGAGTAGAGCTGCGCATTTAATTCATTTAGTTCATTGACCTTTTCAAGGGTACTAGGAAGTGCCACGTAAGTATATAGCAACAAAGCCTCATCGACCATCGATTGATTCGTTACTCGGATACATATTACAATGTTTAAATCATTGCCAAAGTCAATTCACACAGAAAGACTGCCGATTTTAAAAACACAACCCACAACAAAAACTCGTCCATGTCAGAAACGCTTGTAACGAATTCAAGGTCTCTTCGTATTGTAGATGAGCCTTAGCTAAAACTACCTAAATTTGTTTATATAAAACATAAATGCAAGTAGTAAAGACTTAAAAATTAATGCAAATGAATGATACATTGTTACACATAGCTCTTTTTTTTAAATGTATCAACATATCATAAAGATTACGTTGATTTTTGTCATTTCTGAAGTCTATGTCAATTCTGAAGATTCGATTTTCAGCATCACAGAGTACACTCATGTGGGTAAACTTTATGTGCGATATCGTGTCATGGTGTCTTGGTGGGGATCGTGGGCGTGTCGAAGTGCGATGACGAAACGGAACCTTACTTTGTGCAAGTTATTGTGAAAGAGTATCGACGCGGAGGCGAGCTGTGCAAGCGCCATGGTCAAATCGCCTCTTAGTGTTAACAATTCAACGACAAGCCATATTAAGCTGAAATAACAATAATATGTTGAGAAACTCAAAAGTTGTCGAAAGCCTTGTTATTGTTTTTTTAATTCAACGTATTTTTTTTTTTCGTAAAATGTGGTTTACATTTTTTTAATGTATTCTTTTAAAACATATTTTTATTTCGTTGTCTTTATATTTTTGATTATAAAAAGAGGGAAATTTAATTTACCTTATTTGAAAAGTAGAAAAGTTTAATTTAGACAAAAAAAAAACACATTTCAACCACTCGCTACTAATAATAATAAGTAAACTGTGAATAAACATTTATATTAAACATGTCTTTTAATACTGAATCGTCGACCTAAGCTTAAATTATGAATAATTATTAATGATAATTTAACATAAGATGTTATATAATAACATCAATGTACATACATATTAATGTATGTACATTGAAAACCTCGTAACATAATAGTATGCATTGATGCCACTCGTAGTTGTAACCTAGGCACTTGATACTTACTTTAATGTTGGACATTCGGTGTACTGCAACCGGTGACGTGACAGCAGCATAGTAGCATTCTCTTTCTTAGAAATATGAATGACTAACAATTACGATATTTGATATTGGAATCATTCTTGTTTATATACATCATAGGACTCGTGGAATTCTTTAAATTTAATGAGATAATCAGAAATATATAATCATTTATTGAATTGAAATTAAAGGTTGTGGGTTCGATTCCCACCCAGGACAGCCATTTGTGTGCATGAACATGTCTGTTTGTCCTGAGTCTGGGTGTAATTATCTATATAAGTATGTATTTACAAAGGAAAAGTAGTATATGTAGTATATCAGTTGTCTGGTTTCCATAGCACAAGCTTAATTTGGGATCAGATGGCCGTGTGAAAAATGTTCCAGGATATTATTATTATTATTTATAACGAAAATTTATTCGTGTCGATTAGTAATATGAATGAGAATTCTTCAGTAATAGTTACCAAAGCCATAATGCGTTATCTATCGAGGAAATACACAAATAATTCGCCCTCAATGATTATTGTTAATGATATATATGATTACGTTTGTTAGACATCATTACCCTGTGCTAAATCTCATTATCATAGAAAATTGAGCACAAAGAAGATAAAACAAACTATTTTGGACACACGAAACGTAAACAAGATACGCTTAAAGACGTCCGGTCGCAAGGGCAATACTCTCTTTGAGGTGGTTCTTTAAATATCAATCCATTCATATTGTAAATTGGGTTTCTATAAAATAATGATTCTGCCCTTGATCATTAAGATTTTTTTATTATAATTAAAAGGACTGATATGATAATAAATGGGAGCGTATAGAAGTCATTAGGTTTGCTCATCTATTTACATTTCATCATTAGTTTATGTAAGCGGATTATATAAGTCTGCTCGTTCGTATACGCGTCGTTCGTTAATATTGTATAATTACACAAGAGTTGCCTTAAAATCTAACATTGTATTCGTTATGTGCGGTTATTTAAAGTGTAACTGAGCGATGTGACGAAATTACTTGTAATATTATACGAGGATGAACGGTCGACTGAGACGTCCTACTTAAAAGCCACAAACCATTTAGCTGACTCAGATGAGAATATAAAAAAATAATACTGTTTCAATGAAATGAGCGCTTAGTCACTTGGCAAGGTAAAGATCGAACATATGATTAATAATAGAATTCTTAAAGTCGTGATATTGATAACGATGTTTATATACGTAATCTTAAATTATATTACGTGACGCCATTTTCCTCTACTACTTTTTGACCCAGACATTTAATAGTAGGCACTTTAATGCTGCGGATTATTACGTTATTTGCTTAGAAATACCTATTTACATATAATTGTTGTTGTTTTTTGTTCTTTGATTAATTTCGTATCGATATTTTTTCTCTATATAGGATATTAATCTATAAGCAATGAATGTTAAATTAATAATTGTCAATCCCACTTACCCTACGCTGCAAACGATAAACGTTAACAATCGCTAGTTATGTAGCAGTGAAATCCAGCGCAGTGAAAGTGTTCTATCATATGACTGAGACATAAACTCGTATGAGGTTTGCATTAATCATGACATACTTTCTTTAGTATTTTACCGTTGCAAACAAATAACATGAACTCCTCATTTATTTCATTTAAAAACTCTCGTGTCATAGATTTTTTAGTAGGTTGTTATACTATTTTAGGGATAAAGAAAACGACAGAATATAGTAAAAAAATATTACGTTTATTGCCATTTCGCAATTCGAAGGCACATACACAGTACGCGCGCTCCGTCAACGTAATAGGTTGAATTACTTGAGAGTCGTCCATATAACAAACAAATTGACAGTATATTTTCATAGAACATTTCGTATAACATTCATGACTCGAAATTTAGGGAATAAATTAAGGGATCGTAAGGTTGCAAAATTGGCAACTGATTTAAAACACGATTTCGTTGTGCGCGTTCTTCATTGACTTTGAGCAGAACCAGGTCCATTGCTGCGCGAGCGTCCTCCAACGGCGAATGGCCCGAGCTGCTTCGCTGTACACTTCGTCCAAGCAGTTCTTCAGAGAGAGCACGTAAAGATCGTCTTAAAGGGAAACCTCGTGAATGGGGATACATTGCACAAGTGTCCACCACTGCACTATGCAATAATTTCAATGCTCTTAAGTCGTTATCTAATGCATGGCCAACCAAAATCGTATCGCTTCCAACAAATCCTAATATATCATTCTGTACATCTCTTAGCGTCTTAGTCGCGCGCGCCAAGTCGCGCGGCCTGATGCCTGAGAAGCGGGTGTTGTGGTCGACAACAGGTGAACTAGGTTTCACTAGCGATCTGTATACAAGTCGTCCGTCAGCTGCTATTATTGCTACACTAGCCAATTCGAGTCCTGCAGTTGTATAACACATTTCCGTGTCAACAGCGTACACGCCACCGCGAGGTGACCGAGCACGCACATATCCTTCGAGGGGTCCATTCATACCAGGCTTAGTACCACTCCACACGTGAAATCGAGACGTGCTGCAACCCTTGGAACCCAACGGCGCGTTACAGCATGTATGCCGAGCGTCTACACTGACGCGACCCCAGTGATATCCACAAGATTCTTCGACAACATATTCACCTTCGCGAGTCATACGAAACAGTTTATCACAACGCACACACAAATGTTCCACTGCATCCGCTTCTTCGTCACTTTCAGAACGAGGGGTCGATCCCCATGATCCACGTCCACTGTCATATTGAGAGCCACCGGGTATAAACTCCGGTGCGTTGACATCAAAAGTAGTAAATTGTATAGGCTTAGGTCGAGGCGGTGGATTTATGTACACCACAGCTTTACAGGAGATGGGCTCTATTTCCAGAGGATAGCCCAGAGCCCACATCCGCTTATGTGAGAGCAGATGTGGGCGGAGAGCTTCTGCTAGTTCTTCGGTGGAGATCCTTTGCGGCGTCGACGGCGTCGGCGGCGCGGACGGGGGGCGGCGTCGATCACGCGGACTGCGCCGATGTGCTGCAGCGCTGGCAGGATCCATCGTCTCGTTGGTCTCTTGATAAAACCAATCGTACCAATGAGTACAAAATTGCATGTTTCTTGATCGGCTTGTGTACACATAGAGTCGAGAAAACGAGCGCGGAAGCGGAATCGGTAAATACGTCCTATCGCGCGCACGGGCGCTATAGTAATGGAGCTCTGGTGGGGCAACCCACGTTTTATACGTCACGCAGGTAGAGCTCGTTAGTTAACGGGACATGCTAATCGACCGGCCGGCCTATTCTCATTTTTCTAAACAATAATAAAACATTACTTAATGTGAAAAGATAAGTAAGTATAAGCAATTAGCTAGAATGCGATAACTTAATACCTTATTGTTAAATATAATATACCTCGTTTCTGCAGATTTGAAAGCTTATCGAGATAATACGTATTACAAAATTATTTGTATCGTAAAATATATATGTTGTTGGTTTTCTGAGCATAATAATATTGAATAAATACATATTACTAGTATTTATTTACCTTGACCTAGAGCCTTGTAATAATGTTATAAAATGAGATGAGTAAGCAAATAATATCATCGTATGGAAACACACATCAGAATTTTTATAGTTTTAATAATTCGGAACACTACTAATAGTAAAGTCTCTATGGTACATAAATAAATATATTTGTAATAAGCGTAATAAACATATTTATTTTCATTAAGTCGCCAAGGAAATAATATTTTTCTTTAAATATATAAATAGCTACTCCTTTCTTGTTCGTTGGCCGACATTGGACAAAAGGACGGACGTTGCTCTGAACCATAAAAATATTTTACTGAACGATTTCGGACTATCAACATTTTACCGAAGTATTGTTTAAGGAAAGACAAAGCACCCGCTTTTGAAAATATGTCTAAATAAGAAATTATGTTGAAACTGCAGCATTTATTGCATTAACAAAGGAAGACTTATCGAAAATCAAGGCTCAAAAAGGTTTCGTAGAAACTGATGAATATAACCAAATTTAGCCATAATGCGAAATACCTTGAATTATTTAAAAGTTAATGACTACAAAACTCTAATGATTTATTCTTAGTAAATGTTGATAATGGTGTAAGATAAATATATTTTTATTGTTGAAAATCATAACGAAAAATATTTGTTTACTTGGTAAAAGTAATTAGTGCAGTCATGAAGTGATAAACACCGATATATTTAATTATCTAGTGTTACATCCGTTAAATACCAACGAGGCTATAGGAAGGCAAACGATCTCGTATGAGTCCCTTTTTCGAGTTCATCGAACGCCAGCCAAGGATTTTATTCAATTATGTGCAAGTCAAGTGTTCAATGAACCGTGTTTCGTAGGTAAGTTACACGCTAAATCAGATTCGCAGTGTGTATTCGTCAAGATACAGTCAATGAGAGTTGCCCCGTGTCGGCACGTAGCGTCCAATTCGCTTCATCAACGGCGCGTGCATGTGTGAGGTGATTGTTTGTATACAGAAGCGCGTGTAGGCGCGGCGCTGGTCGGTGACTCCGGCGATAACCTTCGAATCGATGTCAGAGCACGCATCGAGTCGCCGAACGGTATCCTATACATGACATGGTGGGGCCAATCGCCTATCTAGACGACATAAATCTTTAAAAAATCTTCTTTATTTGCTTAAGAATGCGAACTAAAAACTAAAATGTCACGACCAAAAGAAATTAATTTTAATGTATTTTGTTACACGGTTCATCTTAAAATGAGATAATATATTCGGTCAACGTAATGTTGACGTTTACTTCCCGCGCGTATGTGATAAACAAAAATAAAACTTTGATGTGTTTTCGCTGAAGTATTTGTTTATTTTTTGTTTATGCTACTTTTCATCAACAATTATTTTTAATAAACTGACAAATCGCGAATATTAATGCCACCCGCATTTCCATCCATCAAGTTAAAATATTAAATTGAATTCTACTCATTTCATTTCAGTATAACTGAATTCTTAATCATTAAGTGTTAAGTATTTCAAAATTTCAAATAAATCTAATTAACGCATAGCTATAATATATTTCGTTTTCTGAATACAAATTTCCTGTTGGTAAAATATACGTTAATTATTATTAACTATTTTAACTCTGAGTCATCAACAGTTTTTAATAAGGGCCCATACGATTTATGAGTAATTATGTATAAAACAAAGCTGATTACTATGACTAATGAATATTCATTTGTAAACGACGAGACTTTATTCCTTAACCATTAGCAAATTAATCATTAAAATCAAATCATATTAACAAATTAATACTCGTTTGGTTTCTACGTAATGATAATTAACAAAATAAAAAATATAAATAAGTCGTAAATAATTTCGCTGTATAAATAAAAAAACGAACTCAGATGTTCACACAAACGCGGTCAGTAGGCCACGGCTAGCAAATAGTAATACCGGAACGATGGAAATCAACAATATTAAAAACAAAGCGGAAATCGGATATATGTTATTTATATTGATTCATAAAAATCTGATTATTAATTTAAAATGCATACAACATACATGCGCCTACTTTGTATATTATAACTGCGTTTGATTGAAATAATTCAATATCAAAGGTCACGTTACTCAGTTCACAATTGATAATTTCCAGTTTAGTGTTTATAATTTTGATAATTTTTGGTGAAAGTTGACCATCATTGGCCCAGTCGCAAAACTGACCAGCATCATGTTTCGCGACACCAAGTAGGTCAAGGAACACTCGTTGCTATGACGATTAAGTCTCCCACATTATTTCGAAGCAGTGAAATGACTAACAACGGTATTGCTAACCAATATCTTGTATTGGAACGATCGGCGAGGGTTAAATAAGTTTTATATAAAAAATATAAAATTATGTAAAATTGATTGTCTATAGGTTTTTACATTATAGGTTATAATGTTTCAACGTATTGACTGTTAAGATTAATAAAAAAATACTGAGGGAAAACGGATGTGCTAATTATATAATTTATTAATTAAAAAATAAAATAACAAACGGATTGGTATTAATAATTTTATATCGGATGGGCCACAGCCACATAGTTTTGATGCTTTGTTGCTTAACAAATAATAAATACGTAGAACCGATTAAATTTGATTAATATAATAATAATTTGATTAATATAATTGTCGCTTGCAATTTCAAAATTAATATCAATGCCCTATTTGTTTAAATACTATAAAATTGCTAAATGTGATAAGAATCAATCTATGTGTAAAATAACACAATATCTTACTAATCCATACTATAAATGGGAAAGTTTGTTTGGTTATGAATGTTTATCAAATATTTACGTCTAAATAAAATTAGTCTACAAATTAAAAAAATATATATATCAATTAGTACTAAAGTTTAATTTCGGGGCGAGCTACGCTGTAATAATATGTAATGAATATATAATAAATGTCATGTAATAAGGTATAATAAAAAAATATGGTAAAGGTAAATCATAAATCTGACTTAGTAGGTAAAGCGAGTTACAAACAACCGGATAAATAACGTTTTCGCCGCACGTTCACACGACTGAACTCCGCATGTCTGAACTCTACGAAGCCTACGAGACCCGAATAAGCACTAAACGTTCTTTGTCAATCTGAGGAAGTTACAGAGAAGTTTATAGTTTTATATTTATGTAACATACATTATATATTTACATTGTTCTGATAAGGAAACACAATAGGGCGCATTATAATGTATACGATATACTCTATATCGCCGAGTTAGATCGACTTCCTTATCAAACCAAAGTCGGTCATGTCTTTGCTAGCGTTGTAAAATACACTTAGATTAGTAATGACATTTTGAAATCGATAAAAAACATATCTTTTGATATGTGAATTATTTTTTAATTTACATTTACATTGCATTTATTTTTAGAGCGATAAATTAAAAATAGCAACAAATAGTACAGGAGCGATGTTCACACGGCATAATTATATTATTTTAAAAACAAATCAATTTGCAATTCGGACTGTATGAGTCATGTGTAGCCTTTGTTTGTAAACGTGAGTATAACTTCAATTCTTCGATCAAGACATTCGTCACATAGTCAATGAAACATCACCGGCTTGTAGATACTAAATGCCAGACAGACCCATTTGCAATGGCGAGATATCGTTGCCTGCATTGACCGCTTATCTTTTAAATACTACGCAGTAAGAAACTGTTTTACCTACATATGAATCTCCGTAACTTTGACCGATGAGAAATTCTACTTTTAATGTTTATAATTTTTCTCTTATCATAACATGATTGCGTGAGTTCAAAAAGTTAGTCGTTTTTATTATTTTTTATTTACCCGGAAATTTTTCATGTGCAGTTATCAATATAATACGGTTATGTATATTAAACTTTATGCTATAATATAGTGGTAATTAAATTTAATTATTACAAAATATAATACATCAGTTACTGGCACAAATGTCCATGAAAATTGTTGAATCAGCCAATACTTATGTCACGTTATGAAAGATTTTAAAAATAGAGGTGATTAGCAAAGGAAAGGAACAAAGCCACCAACTAGAATGGATTGTCCGAATCGCAACGTATTCCCCGATCTCGGCAGGTCGCCAAGTTGCAAGAACGTCATTGCATCTCTAGACGTTATGTTGTTCATAAAATAACATCCGATATGCAAAACAAACGAAAATAAATGCTATCTGGCTGATATATTAATTGCAATGATTTTTCATAAAACAAGACGTAGTAATAAAAAAACAGCGACCTCTATTTAAAATCCTAGTTAATCATATTCTTTTCACATTTATTAAGTACACTTTTTAGCGATTATGTGCCTTGATAGCGTCTATGTGTCTAGATGATCGTATCAACATTTTCCGTGAATATTACGCGAAACTTCCTCTGCCGTTCCGCGAATCTTACTAAAACACCGCGTGACACGTTCGTCTGAGTATTGAATATGTACCCAGTCATAGTATCATTTAGTCCGACATTGTCACGCATTATATCGCTCTCTTGAAATAACGGAACTCATATAATGTATATCAGTGGTATACGACCGGTGATTTTAGACTACTGAAGTAACCATTTAACGCTAGCATGTCGGTCATTGGCCCCGATACCGGCTGACAATATTGTTGTTATATGTATGTATGTAAAGTTCTATGAGCTAATTCATCATAGAGTTCAATACCACCTGCTAGATCTATTTCAATATATTTATTATGGTTTTTTTACACAACAAAATAAACTTATGGAACATTATTATTTTATATGAACTGAGTAATTTGTGACTAATATATATAATATAATATAATATTATTGAATAACAATTGCTAATGAAATTAAATCAATGTAAGCGGTAAAATATTTGAAAAAATTGACGTAGGTACTTTGAAGGGCATGAGGATGATTTGCCGTTACCAGGGCACTCATCGTGAGATAAAACCAAGTTACGTCTGCGTTGTAAGGAAAATACGAGGAATTTCATCAGACATCAACGCTTATAAATGTCTTAACATTGGAAATATAATTAAATTACTGATTTTATAACAAATATGCAATATTTTTGATTCATTAAAATAAACACTTATATATGTAAACTTTACAAACATTGGTTAACTCTTGAGTTTTACTGTTTGGTTGTGAATTTACATATTTTGTAAGCCTTGAACTGTTTGTCGCCTAACAATATGTACACCGTATAACGTATTCGTAAGAATGGCTTGTATATGAATAGAAGGCGACGTCAAACGGCGCTGTTGCTTAACCGTTTAAGTCGCCAGTTTCTAATCGGAAACACTGGGTTGCGGTGTTTGTATGTACGTTAAGCAATAGTCATTCATGTAAAAGGCTGAAGGTCTTGCAGGAAAACCTGCAGTTTAACTACATAAATTCTCTTTGAATGTGTGTAGCAATCACATTCGTACTAACACAATTTCGTATTATTGACACAAAATGCGAATACTTGCAATTTATAACGAAGGAGTGAAATATGATCTGAGAAATTCTCGAACGATATCTGTTCAGAAATTGTACTGGAATATGACTATGTAAGTCGGTTTTATCATTCGTAAGGAGCCTGTCCCAGATTCGTTTGTAGAAAAAAAAAACGAGTAACAAGCTTCATAAACGTAACGTAAACGTGTAAGCTATTACGATTATCGGTGTCTAAATATAAACATACAAAAACGTTTGCATGTAGTAATTATCAGAGTGAAGCAATTATTGTTACGCATTTATTACTTAAAGTACTAAATTTAAAAACATTTATTATATAAGTATCTATGCATGAGAATACGTTAATGCTTCTTTAAAGAGAATAATATTTACTATTCTGATACATGTGATAATTATTATCTAAAATATCATTTTATGTAATAAATAGCTGTTTCGTTCAATTTTGATCGCGTTAAACGCTATTATTCCGTCTTCGTGGATATGGCATCTACGGCTTTGTATATTAGATTTGCAATAATTGGCTCTGTGGCGAACATTTTCTTATTTTTAGGATTACGTTACTCAATGATTATTTCCAAGCTTCACTAGTAGATTTTTTTTGTGAGCTTTTTTTTAACTTTGGATTTCGAATGATAAACTGTTTAGAAATTTTAAAGGGTAACTGATATGATTGTTCTCTTAGATGGTAACCTTCGACTTTCTATTATAATAGCAGAAAAAAAAATTAAAATACAATCAATTGCATTCTTATTTTGTTATACAAAAAATTTAAGCTAATTTTAATAAGAAGTTTAGTAAAGTTCTTGTTTCAATTGTTACAATTTAGGTACCTATATATTTTTTATTGGTAGCTACGAAAACAATCACAGAAAATAATTCATTGTAGCTGCGGAATTATAATAATATTAAAATTAAATACTTGATATATAATAAAATTATTTAAAAAAAATATTACTTAGTACCGTACTTATAGGAATACAGTTTTAATTCAACAAATCCAATATTACCCAAAACGTCGTCGCGTTTGGACTTACCATCAGGTGGAGTAGTCATTTGCCCTCCCGGAAATATATATAAAAAAAAACAAAACTAGTGTTCCAAACCTGGATTCGGATTCCACTAAAATCTATCTATTACATTGTTTAAACTATGTCCAAAAAAAAAATCATGAAGACTTCTCCAGTCATATTATACAATTATTATATATATTTAATGATAATTGTTAATAATCAGTAATATCTGGCTTTGTTACGTTGGTCACAAAGACTCTCGCATCTCAAATTACTCATGACTCAATATTTTAATTAGTCATAATTATAAGGTATTATGTGTCATAAGATTTGGGTTAAACAGTCGAAAGTTATGATTTTCACTGTTTTAGGCTTCCGGTGGATTAACAATTAATGACGCTATGCGGATATAACGGTGTGCAAAGGCAAATTAAACAAAGGTCTAATCATTTAATTAGATTGACACAACAATGGGCGCGAATAGTCATTATCTGCATAAGTGTCACATTAAACTGTTTAAAATGTAACAGTTCGGTCAACATTTTTTGCAATAGCAGTTACCCGCGCGCTTAAATAAATAGCACCATTTAAAAATATATCCTTCTTCTTTTACGGCATAATCAAATTTATTATAATCCAAATAGTATCAAATTGTTTTGACCAAAGATTTTTTTATAGTATGGGTAGGCGGACGAGCATATGGGCCACTTAATGGTAAGTGGTCTCCAATCCCCATAGCCATTGGCATTGTAGGAAATGTTAACCATCGCTTACATCGCCAATGCGCCACCAACCTTAGTAACTAAGATGTTATGTCCCATGTGCTTGTAATTAATTACACTGGCTCACTCACCCTTCAAACCGGAACACAACAATACCAAGTACTGCTGTTTTGCGGTAGAATATCTAATCAGTGGGTGGTACCTACCCAGACGAGCTTGCACAAAGCCTTTAAACCAAGACAAACCGGCTAAAGATACGAACATAAAGAATGCATTTGTCGACCCAGTTCTTCGAGAGTGATTGAGTAACAAACAACCAAATTCAATAACTTTCACGTTTCAATTTTTTTTTGCATTCTTTCAGTACGTTATAAATTAAATTTTAAAATTAAAAATATACTTGACATAATAATTGTAAGCGATGAACAAGATTGTGTTAATAACGTGTAATAGGAAACTTCCGACTTAAGAGAAATCAAACTAACTAAAAGGTGAATCTTGATTTTATATAATTGTTATTAATTAAATAATATAAATAATTATGTATCTCAAACTGACAGAGTTTATATCATATCAAAGCGTTTTTATTTCGAATATTTTATGCCAAAAAATAAGGTAACTTAAATTTAATACGTAAGTTAAATAATAATTGTCGTGTTTAAGTAAATTTAGCCGAGATGGCCTAGTGGTAAGAACGCGTGAATCTTTACCGATGATCGTGGGTTCAAACCCGGGCAAGCACCACTGATTTTTCATGTGCTTAATTTGTGTTTATAATTCATCTCGTGCTTAACGGTGAAGGAAAACATCGTGAGAAAACCTGCATGTCTCTAATTTCATTGAAATTCTGCCACGTGTGTATTCTACCAACCCGCATTGGAGCAGCGTGGTGGAATAAGCTCCAAACCTTCTCCTCAAAAGGGAGAGGAGGCCTTAGCCCAGTAGTGGGACATTAACAGGCTGTTACTGTACTGTAAGTAAATTATTTTATGTAAACAAACGGTGAACGTATTCTATTTACTTAAGTAAGGTCACGCGTAGAGACCGCAAAAAGCCTATTTTTTAGTTCGACAATGACATTGAAATAAATAGATTTTTAAACGGATTTTTTAAATGACACCGCGAAGGGAGTTTTAAATGGTTCACAAGTCCTTTGTCTATATCTACGCGCTACAATAATTTAAAAACAAAATAATTGATTGAATTCAAAACTCAGTCGTCTCGCTCTATGAATACACAAGCCAAATCGAATTTCACATATAAAAAATATAAAATAATAATAATTACATAAATGTTAATACAATATTATTTACAAACAACCACCACCATTGTTAATAAGCGTGTATTTAAATAGTAAAATAATACAAGATGTTCGTTTGTCATGTGTATTTTTGACGGTCCAAGCAGTCGATGATCATAATAAACAATAATAAATAAAACAGTCGTCATACGGTTTGATGATTAAATATATTATAAGAAAACAATATTTAAAAAAAATGAACAAAAGTTAATTTTCGAAAACAATAACACAAATTAAAAAACAAAAATCTTTACGTCGTAAAGATGTTTTGATTTGGCGCCAATATTATTTTTATTATTTAAATCGCTTCTCGTTATGGAATATTTCGCAATGTGAAAGTAACATTACGGCACGACGCGGGCGCGGACGGCGGCGTAGAAAGTAAATTTAACGACTTGTATATAATATTTTTGTTTATATGTAGCAAATTATATAGTGTAAACAAATACATATTTGTTATATTACATAAACAGATACATATATGTTTTCATAGACTATTGAAATAACGAATCGAAAATCTTAAATAACCTGTACTTTATCATATTACCTATTATTTATTCATATTTAATTGTAAGTTTATTTACTTACAATTAAATATAAGAATAAATATGTTGATATGACATGTTTATTGTCATATTTTAAATCGTATTCCCCCAGGTGTTGAAATTGTAATATAACTACATAATAATGTCGCGTGTATGTCTGGCATATCTAATTGAAAAGTGACACGAAGGTCCGATATTAAAACAGAATTACAGAATATTCTAGACGGAAAGCGAGGTTGCGATAATCGCATCTTCCGTGCAGGGTGACGCTGCGTCTGTTTGGACAGAAAAGACCTCGACGTTTACTCTTTTCCTGATTCTTACGCGCCCTTGACTGTAATCGTCGTTTTTTTTAAATCTTCACAATTTATTTTTATGTGTGTTTTTTCTATGGTTGCGGAATTGATTATATGACAATTTTTTTTTTCATGAACCAGTTATGAGAACAAAAATGTAATCTATGTATCAGTGTTATATTTTCATTTTTTTTAAATCACTTTATTCTTTAATCATCTATATTCTCTAATGGTTTATCTATATTAATAACAATTAATTTTATTTTAACAATTCGTCCAACACTGTCCGACTGCAATAAGAGATGTACAACGTAGCGCCATCTGTATCATTATGCATTGAACACTTGACAAAGCTAGCTTGCGTTCACTTAAATCCTACTAGATGGCACTACTATTCATTCGCAATACCATTGTTTTTAAAATATGTACGACAATATTAAATAAAAATAAATGATAAAATCATGGTTTCATTCAGTATATCATAATTAAAACAATTTAAATTTGTAGCTATATGACACAATTTTTCTTAATTAATTCCTTCAATATTCTATCCGGTCATTGACACTTATTTACCGAATGAAATTGAAAACATTTAATTTCCTTCTTAATAAAAACATAAATATAGAAAATGTAATGCATTTATGTATTTATAAAAATGTTATTCGAGACAATTATAAATATCGTTACGACGTATGTTTGGCTGGGTAGTGTGGCTTGATAAAACGTCACTCCTAACAAAACGAAGCGTGATACAAAACAAAACACGCTGACCACGTGGTCGGACAGCATGCGTTTTAACACCACGTGTTTGTATATTTATAAGTAGCTTGATTAGTCATTTGTAAATCGCCTTACATGGTTAAGTGTAATTCGATGTTATTAAAGAATTGGATATGATTTCACTTACGCTTCTGTTATTATTTGTCAAACACAAAATTGATAAATTTATAATTGGTATATAAATATTGATAAACAAATATTATTATAATTTAATTATTAGTTGTAACAAATACAGGCTTCGGGGAAATCATATTGAATAAATAAATCTAATCAATATTGCTCAATGACAATGTTGTACGATTTATAATATGAAATTTTAAATTTGACTATTTTTTTGCGATTTACTAAAAGTATTTAGCAAATAATTTATATCTACTGATATCGATAGTGTAATAACGCAATGTGATAAAAATAATATTTTTAAATTTCCAAACAAATCAAAGTTTCGAGATCATTGATCGTTATACATACGTTCAGTTATATTATTACTAACAAAATGCATTGGAGATACCACCATGCTGCTCTAATTGGCTTTGGCCAGCTAAATATAATTCAACTCATGTGGGTCACATCACGATGTTTACCTTCACCACCAGGAGGCGACATTATAATATTAAGGTTAAAGTAAAGTTTAAAAGCTGTAAATGTACCACTCCTTCGGCTCCGGCCTCCTCTCTTATTTAAAAAGGTCCACACCTTACTGAACCAAGCTACTCTAATTCAATTTGGTGGCTACACATGTTTAAGATTTTCATCCGACACATACAAGGTTCTTCCCGATGTTTTCCTTCAACACCGAGCACGAGATGAATTATAACTACAGTTTCAAACCAGCAGTTGCGGCAGCAATACAATACGGTTGTACTTTGTGTTGCTAAAGTTAATCGTTGTTTACAAATTAATAGAAACGCAAGGATCGGTTGATAAATAATTGAATTTGTTGGCTAAAAGTCAACGTTTCAAGAGTGAAAGTGGTCCGACCCGTTCGGTTTACACTCGGATTACGCATTTCACCGAGCTTTCCAAACAACTTAACGTAGAAAGGATATTAGCAGGATTATTCAATAGCAATTAAATAACAGACACAAATGTTCGAGTCGACAAATAGGACTTACCTCTCTTATCGTTGTATTAATAGACTATAAAGATTACATCGTCTATTGTAGTATTTAGATATATGTTTCGCGTATTATTATCTTAGCTTGTCATGTTCCATTTTCATAAATCTGTACTAGTCTATACTATATAAGAAGACAGATTTGTTTGTTTGCTATCAATGAACTATTGAACTGATTTTATTATTTCATCATCAGAAAGCTATTTCATCCAGGAGTTACATAGTTTTTCAGTAGAGCAAGATTTCAGACTGAAATAGTTACCACTAATATATATTTATAAAGCTAGGAAGAAAAAAACGCTACCGAGCTGTTTTATGTATCTATGTACTCTAATAGTGTCGAACTGATTCCTCGCGGGTGAACTCGCGAGCACAGCTGGTATACTATATGTATATTCTGAACTCGAACTGAGTATCGTATCCCACTGTGGTTAGGTTTGTGGTATATACGACTCATTCATTTTATATATATTTTTATTACAAAGGTACAATTAAAACCTTACAAAATATATAAAGCCATTATTCTTATAACAACAAAGTCCTGCCTGACAATTTTTATATATATTCTATATTTTTATATTATATATTTCCTATGAACCTTTAGTAATTTTGCATGAAAATCAAGGAACATCAACAGTACCATTATTTTTATCGTCAACATAATCTCGTATACTTACGTATATTTTTGCAGAAAAATATTTTTATCTTATTTTAACAAATAAATAAAAGCTCTCACGTCTCGTCAATTTTTCCTTCCAAGTTCTAACGCAATCAAACGTTGATATAATCAGCTAAGAATAAAAAAACTGTTGTGTAATATTGTCCTATGTTTGATAATGGAACACAAATGAACGCAACAGCTAAAACAAATATAACGAATCTTCGTTATATTCAGAATCGTTTGTTTATAAAAATAGTTAATAAAGTCTGTCTGTCTGTCTGTCTATCTTATGTCTACGTTCCTTGTGATGTTTTTCTTTTTGTGTAATATGTTTTTTTTTCTCAAGGATAAGGGCTTTTTAGTTTTAGTTTTTTGTTCTTATAATTTCATTTATTTATTTTCGTGTGCGCGCATTTGTTTATGTTTACCCAATAGTCAGGGGCCATCTGAAAATCAGTGCTGTGCATTAGCACAGCTTATACTGAGATGAACCCCTTGCTACCTACACTGTATTCTTTAAATTTAATTATTTTTCTTCTGTATAATCTATGTAATGTATGTGTGTAGCAAAATAAATGGTTTAAATGGTTCATAAATAACAGTAATAATGATAAATGCATTGTTGAACAAAATGCGATAAAGTATCCTGCTTATACATCAATATAATTGCTTTATATATATATTTACTTTTATAATTCACAATCAAATAAAAATCGTTACGTTTACGTTACGAAACATGAATTATTTTTAAATATATAAATAATATTTGAACAATTGCATCGAAAAACTTTATATTTTTATGGTAATAAAACTATTGAAAACAACCTCATATATAACTAAATCATCTCCAAGAAGTGCAAGTAAATTATCGCTAGTGTAAGAATTAGCGAGAATTTTGATAAAAAATATATCATATCAGAATGATAAGGTTATTTGTTACAAATAAAATCTGGCTTTCGATAATTACTACTGAATAGATTTTTTAACTAACATATTAATATCATTATCAGATATAAATTTGGTAGAAAACAATAAGCGAACATCTGAGCGTCGTAAATGCACTGAACTGTAGAAAGTGTGTAACGAGACAACTTTCGCGGCCGAATTCGAGAGAAAGTAGTCCGGGGCGCCCGGCGCATACATTATATCACTCTATCCGACGACTGGATTATATCATGAGACAAACAGAATCATAAACATATATAATTTCATAAACAAAAATATTTAAACATACTCACATAGTTTTGACGGTGTGCTTACACTTTTATCGATGGGACAATACAAGCTGTATAGTAATAACATTCGTTCCTGGTAAGTGCTGGCAGTTCGGATCTTATTAAGGCGAACGACGCCATTGAAATACATGTAACGCTAGTAAATAATACGCAATAATTTGGCACGTTTTTTTTTTATCTTAATTCATTCGGACATTAGCGACATTACAACCTTAATCTATGAAATATACATGTAATTAATTTTTTTATAGGGTATTATAGGTAATTAGGAAGGCGGGCGATCATATAGGCCACCTGATGGTAAGTGGTCACCAACGCCCATAGAAATTGGCATTGTAAGAAATGTTAACCATCGTTTACATCACCAATGCGCCACCAACCTTGGGAACTAAGATATTATGTCCCTTGTGTCTGTAATTACGCTGGCTCACTCACCCATCAAACCGGAACACAACAATACCAAGTACTAATGTTTTGCGGTAGAATATCCGATGAGTGGGTGGTACCTACCCAGACGAGCTTGCAGAAAGCTCTACCACCAGCAAATTACGGCGTCTTTTGAAGTTTGGACACAAATAATACTTTGTGCAGTAACTTCAATCCTTCATTTGTGTCTATAATAAATATGTCGTTCCGACTTTACATGAACAAGTATTTGATAACTGTTTCGTAAGTTTTTAATCGAAGTTTAATTAAATATCCGCGAAGTTAACAATTTTGGGAATATCTCCTATCCCTTTCGATTTTCTAACGTAGGCGCGGAAATAGCAGCCGTGCGCGCCAAATTAGCGTATCAATGTGTTAACAATTTAACACGCCTATTTACAGAGTAAACAATGGAAGGTCACAATCCGCCAGTCAATACATACAAATGAAGATTCCGATGGGGACTATTTCCTTATCATTTGATTTCAATTAGATATATACATTATTTATATACAATTTGAATCAATTTAATATTTAAATTTAAGTGAAATATTTTGAAAATTCTTAATAAATTAAACAATTGCATTATTTAAATAACATTTACCTACCTATTTAAATGTATACAATATTATATTCGGCTGTAATATATTAAATATAATGAAGAAAAATGAAACAAAAGGTATTGAATAAATAATGGAAGGTGCAACGAAACGAAAATGTTTTAAGATGGAGCAAGTTTAAAAATAAAACATATAAGAATATATAACACACGAGAAACTCTAGCCAGCACGATGACCTTAAGATGCTGGCGCCGTCATCGCTGATCTCATTGACGCGTTCTCTTATACGTACTACTGTCATTGTTATAATTGTTAATCCGACGCCAGACATGACGAGACACTGAATAACATTAGCTAATGATACACATAACTGGTGATAGGTGATCGTAACTGGATTTAAGGCTTTGTAACTTGTTGTAGGGCTTGATAGGATTGTTAGTATATTCAAGAAACAATCCGTTTTACTTACGAAAAGAATTATCTACGAGATGTAATACAAAAGCCTTCATATGAAATGTTTAATACATTTTAAAGACGCATGTATGTGGCGTATCAACTTGTAGGAACGACTTTAGTGGCTCGTAACAAAAAACAATCGTTTATTGATGCGCTATAATTCGTTAAATATAAGAAACGGGCATTACTCGTCGATTGTTGTACATACAACTAAGCCATAATTCTATTTGGGTAAATGATATAAACGGAAAAAAACACAAAAACAGTCACGTAGTATAGAACGCTATACTACTACTTCTGCCTCGTTGGTTTAGTGGCTTGATGTAAGGTCGCAGACGCGGAGGTCCTGGTTTAATTCCCCGGTCGGACCAATAAAAAGTTATTGGATTTATTTGGTCAGAAAATTCTCAGTAGCAGCCAGGAGTCTGGAAGATGAAGTATGTACACTCCCGTGCCTCGGAAAGCACATAAAGCCGTTGGTCCTGCGCCTGAACTCTGTCCAGTCGTATCGGATTGCCGTCGTATCGGATTGCCGTCGTATCGGATTGCCGTCCCATCGGATTATGAAAGTTAGGGAATAGAGAGTGCACCTGTGTTTGTGCACACACTTGTGCACTATAATATCTCCTGCGTAGTTAGCTAACCTCTCTTGAAATTGGCCGCCTAGACTGAAATCGCTCTGGAGGACATTATTATTATTACTACTTCTGACAATAACAGTAGATGTTACCACTGACCGTCAGGTTTTCTATTTGCTCATCCGTGCTTTATTATTTATTTATTTATTAGAGACCATTCTTATTACCTCAACGTGTTTACACTTATGCGAATATATGGCGCTGGACTATCACACTGCACTTAAAAAATATTGTAATGTCGTCCAGCTATAAAACGCATTTATTCTTTAAAAAAAAATACCACAGTTTTGTTTTTTTTAATGATACCAAGATATTATTATAAGTTACAATATGATGACGTTGACCTTAAAGAAGCCTGCGTCATCGCTGATCTCATACGAACACACTAGATCTGATACAGATATACATTATAATTATTTCATACTCTATTGTTATATACAATGGAATTTTTGGCAGTTATTTTTATAAGTAAAAACTATATTTTTTTTATACTATGTACATATAGTTGGCATTAATTTCTGTATATCAATCAATTTTTCGACGATCGGTCGAGTATATGGTGTTGAAGTTCTGTAATTTTATTGCTAGAAAATACTTCTTTATGTCAGCGCCTGTGTGGCCGATAGGCAAAGTATCCATTAAAACAAATCTTACGTACCGTCCCCGTCAACGTGGAACGTCACGGGATCGTTTACGGTAACTACTGTACCGTCAAGTTGAAGTTACAGCTTAATAGGAGAAACTTCATACATATATTATGCTTTAAATTTATTGGTATTTTAATAATATCTATACTTCTTAGACAGTTTCGTGGTAATCGTGAGGTTTTAGTAGTCGATGTGACCAACTATACGTTACTGTCTTCATTTGCATGATTATTGTATCCACCAAAATGATATACGCGAATTAAACCTACATAATTTAGCTAGCCAACGGTATATAATTGCCAAATATACTGATCACAAGTTCATGACGCGTATAAGTGTGAATCATTTTAATGTAGCTAAATCTGTACCCGTGATTGTGTTGAGATTCTTTTCCTACCTTTTTTATTTTACCAACCTCCTTGGCTACCTGTTAGCAAGTAGGTATCTCGCCCAGACAATGATATTGTATGATGTGTAAACCGTTTCTTACTGTAAATTTCTGCGAATTATTCTGAATTTTAAAATTTATTTTTATTGTATTGGGTAGGCAGACACGCAAGTGGGTTACCTGATGTTAAGTGGTTCCACTGCCTATAAATATTCGAATTGTAAGAAATATTAACAATATTTCGATACATGTGTCTGAAATTGTTTTGGCTTGTAACCCAATAATACAAGGTATGTTTAATGCTATACCCAGAGGTGTTCTCTCGAAGTGACAAAACTTAACTAACAAAATGCTTAACTTGGTGTAAAATATATACCTACATCTGTTTGTTTTCTTTTGTTAACCTTTCACATTTTCAAGATAAAGGCATATCTTGACCTACGGCATATTATGTAAGTTACTACAGCTATAACCACGTTATAACCACGTTATGCTTGTTTTATTATAATCAATCCACCAGTGCGTTCTAATACCCAAAATTAATTCATTATATACCCAAAATTAATCATGAAAATGTTGATGTCAAAAATTTAATTTGTATGTGATATTTAAAATTAATTTTAATGTATTTCGAATATTTTTATAATAACATTAATTCGGCATTAAGCACTACGGGCTTAACTTATAAAAGTTGTTTATCGAGTGTTCAGTTAAGCACACATTTCTCTGCTCTGTAGGATTATTCTGAAAGAACAAACTCGAAACTCACCGCAGAAAACGGTCGTCAGAAAGTCAAAAATGTCAGAAAGTGACACGCGACATTGACCTTAATAATCATAATTACTATGACCATATACCTCGCAATGACGACTCTTCACGAAATCTCCGAATCTATAGGTCAAATTGAATTAAAAATTAACATAGGATATTTCAACTTTAAAGGGATTGTATAACTATATTTGCGTTTCACCCGTACAGAGTCAGGACATCAGGACAGAGATATTACGTAATATTTGCCTCTTATTTTCGACGAAAGACAACCATTATTTGCGTAGGTACATCTATGAAAAAGTTTATTTTTTATGTTAAAGGTAGGCGGACAGGCAAACGTCGCCATCGCCCATAAACATTAGCGATGTAAGAAATATTAATCATTCCTTACATCGCCAATGCCCCGCCAACCTTGGGAACGAAGATGTGATGTCCCTTGTACTGGTAATTAAACTGGCTTACTATTTTTTTATAGAATAGGAAGGTGGACGAGAATATGGGCCACATGATGGTAAGTGGTCACCAACGCCCATAGACATTGGCATTGTAAGTTCATAAGATATTCTACCGCTAAAGAGCAACTGGCGATCTACCCTACGACCTAATAAACTATTGAATGATATAATTTTAAATTTCCGTTCCTGTCCGAATGTATAAAAAATTATTACATTTTATCAATGTCAACTTATTAATTTATAGATCAATACGATTCTGATAAAAAGTAAACGATATGTGAAGGATACGACATGTAAATTATATAACAAACATTATATAATTTGTAATTCCATCTGAGAATCTTCCATACATAATCTCGATACTGACATAGAAGACTTGAAGGTTTTTTACTAATTCGTAAACGATATAATCAACATGATTACCGTGTACTACTTGTATATTTAATTAAATAAAGAATCGTCTCTTGCAGTCTTCAATTTTTTACATAAATAATCTTTAGTACATTGAGATTTAATTACTGTAATTATATGTAGATTTTAAAATAATACATAATATTTAATATGAGTACAAATAATGGCGATATTACCAACAAACATTCAATGTTCAAACAAAACACAGACGTGAGTAAATAGTTATATAAACTTAAATATATAGGTAAACAATTATCATGTAATTCAGTTACATGATAATTTTTAAATTAATTCAATGCAAAAATTGTATTTACAACTTTACATAATGTTCAACAGGAAAAATAATTATAATATGATTTCAGTCAAATCTAACATAGGTATCGAAATCATAATTTTATTCTTGTATTGTAGTAGATAGTAAAGTTGAAGTTAACAGTCGAGTAATGGTTGGCATGGTATTTATTATATTTGAAATGCGAAAGTATTTCGTCGTTTCGTCACCTTATCATGCTCGAACGACTTGACGAATTTTACTGTTTAGAAGAGAATACGTAAATAGGAATCGATTATTTCGTGAAACAGGACCAATGTCACATTTTTAAATTAATCTTTAACTATATTTTTTAATTTCCGCCTAGCGAATGCGGAAATTTCCTCGTAGCTTATACGGTTTCCTTTTTACCATGTCATCACATAGAATTATTAAATAAACTATTACACCGGTGACAATTAATTATAAAAAACATAATAATTAAAAATGATGACATAATCTTATTGAAACGATTATTTCCACAAATCAATGATAAAGAACAAAGTATGAAACTAATAACTATACTACGAACCGTCTATAAACAATTTAATCATTTACCGAATCGTGAAAGTACAAACGTATTCATGATAAGCAGTTTGTAATTACATTACTATACATTATTTAGTCACACCTTCGTGCGTGTTATTCCCAAGTATTTCGTTATCACGTGACGAAACATTACTACATCGATAACGTTCAAGATTCATAATTTTAGATAAAATGAATGAATATCAATATCATTTATATCAATACTTCCTGTTGTAATAATCGTTGCATAATTCATATGACTTCTAATGGGCGCGATAGAATTGCCATATTATGCTAAGTTTTTTTTTTTGCAATACGACATAAACCCACATGCTTGAACGTATTTAATGAAGTCCTTCAAATTTTAAAATTTATCAATTACACAACAAAAGCGGAATATAGTAAATTACACTTACTAAGTCTAATTTGCCTTTTTACTACATAAAGTACGTAAAATAGCAACTTGTTACATAAATAAATACTGTTAGGCAAAGGCCTGCTCTCCTCTTGATGAAGGAGCCTATTCCACCACACAAAATTTCATGGGACACATATTTTCCTTGATAGCCAAGTATCAGATTTAAGTACATGAAAACTGTAGTACTTGTCCAGGTTTGACCAGTAATGATTCAAACGATTAAGTCACTTATTAATATACTAAACAATTTGTATATAAAAAAGAACTTTCATTACAAAAATCATTCCAACACGATCTCACTTTTATATCATGCATATAAGTTCCGTAAAGGCAACAAAATTTTCCTTCACAAAATAAACTAAATTACCTGAAATACATTGAATACTGGAGAGTTACAATCATATCCGTACTTAAAGAGTCTAATAAGCACCGATTGTGTTCGTAAACTATTAAAGAACAATATACAAAACGTGACCTGTTGCTACGCTGCTATTATTTTATTAAGTCTAAAATTATTGTAAAATTCATATCAAAATAACATAAAACTTATTGAGGTTATATAAAATACCCTTCAAGATTTTATGTGAAGACATAATGTAAGCGATATCAACTGTTACCTCAATACAAAATCTTTATAATTTACAAAGCAATTGTAGTAGGTAAGTATTGCTTTGTATGCTTAGCGATGCTACTTTTGCGTGTCTCGACAACAGGGTCGCTCGAATACTAGATCATTTAATGAGCTATTGTATTCTTCGATGACCGGCTTTCCATGTTAGTAGCGAACATTAAAACAACCTCTAGCTATTCGGGTTATACTATCTGAAACGCTTTTCAAATACAAAATACGTAAATAATTATTATCTGTACTAGAATTAATATGAAAAATTAAGAAATATTTAAATAAATATTCCTAATTATTAATACCAATAAATTAATATTACTGCTTGTAATCAATATCAAAGCTGCACTATCCAAACTAAATAAATTTTCAAGAGCTTTTAAGTTGCAAAGAGTACTTGAAATAGTTAATAAGATTAGATAATCAAATTATCACCATGCACATGTTTGTCCTCTTTTTTTAAATGTAAATATTAGAAACCATAGCAAAGTTACAATTAATTAATGAATTATTAGATTTACTTCAGAGTATATAAATTTATAAAAATGCCTTCATAACTCTGTCGTTATCTAATTTCACACTAGTTCAAAGCAGAGCAATCAGTAAATATAAATGTTATTTTGGGGTAAGTAAATAACATTTGGCGATGCTGTTTACTCTTATGGTTTTGCAATTGTAAGAATGAGACAAGTATTGTTTTAACAGAAATATTTATAAACAGATATCCGTGTTAGACTAGTATTTAGTCGGTATTCTAAGTCAAATTGTAAATAAAATAATATTAATATTATACATAGGTACATGTTTTCCAGTAATTCCAATTGTCCTTATTTTTTTTTTAAAGTGCCTTCCTACGTCATACAAGATAGGAATTCGGATAAATGCCTGTTTAATATTGCGTTCCGGATATTGGCTGATTCATATAATGAATCACCTTTCCTGTTACAAAAATAATGTCAGACACCGGAAAGATTCCCGAGTCAATTGAAATAATATCAATCCCTCGTTACAGGAAACAAAATTCACTAACAAAAGAAGGTTTTCCGACAAATGTGTAAATAAAGTAATATGACTAAGTATTTATCAACAGACTCGATGTCAACGATTGTCTTAAAACTATATTTGTACAAATGTTAATGTGATTATGGCGTATTTATATCTGATTTCTTATTAAGTTATCTTTTATCTGTTCGTATGTCACATTACAATAATAACACCAGACGTCCGACGTCTTCATTGAAAATCTGATCATGATTTGAACATTTTATGACATCCTGCATTTGCGGAAAAGATCCAACGATGATTTTATTTACATTAAGCTTCTGTGATATATTCAAATAATCAATTAGTAAGTCGTATCACAGTAAACATTTTATAACTTGCAATTTGCAAATGTGTAATCTAGACAATATTTTGATACATATTATTCCTCGATAATAAATAATAAAAACTAGACTGTTTTTATTATTTATAATCGATATATATGCCATAGCTGCTTTCTCAATTGTTGAAGATAATTAGCTATATTTTTTAAAGTTGCTCCAACGCAGGGTGCGTTGGAGCGTTTGAAATTATCCTCCTATAAGAGTGGATATACAAATTCCAGAATTTGTTCACTCATTTATTTTATTACCTAAATCTCAAATCTCTGGTTGTAAGCTCTTTGTTAGGATCCATATAATTATTGCAATGATATTAATAATATTATATTATATAATACAATCGTGTTTAGTACTCGTTGATGGTACCACAGCTCGTTAAATTGCAGTAAGTCTACGAGTCACGAGTACCATCACCACGAACATACAGCACGACGCGATGAGGCGTGACGCATCGTGACCGTGACGAGACCTAGGGCAAGCGTCCTCGACTCCGGCCAACCATATCAACACTTTATACCTTAACGACTACATGATTTCAACAAAATATTGCTTTATCGATAAAAGACAATATGTAAATTTAACAAGCCCGCAATTTTATATTGAACTCTCATTCACACATATTTGAATTGCAAATATAGCGTTTGAATAAAATCACACCGACATTCCTTAAATGTCGATAATCGTAATCCATGTAACGGTACTAATAAGCGAAAAGTATTTATTCGGTCTTTAACCCAGGACCTCGTTATTTTTTTCAAATATAAAACACATTATACATCAATTATTATTAGTTATAAATTCTCTGAAAAATTATATACAACTTGATGTTTAATGATGTATTCAATTTCGACCTAGTTTTATTGCTAAAGCGGCCAGCGTTGGAACAGGGTCGCAGACGTTTGGGCGAGGTGAGCGACCCCATGGTATCACGGCGATCATTCCGGTTTGAGGATTATCAGTATACGTCACAGCTGCAACGCAACTAGAGCGGGAACATCATATTTCACGACCACATGAATTTGTTCTAAATTTCACTAATGTAATTATATTAACAGAACAAAACGTTATAATTCATTGTTGTGCGGACATTATCTTAGAAGGTTTGGTACTGATTCTGTCAGTCTCGAAATTTAAACTAAATTGACAGAAGTATAAATGTTAAAAATATTGGTTTCTCTTTCTTTACGGTGTTAAAAATTTAGCAAATATCTTAGTAACACTAAATTAATTTAGTTGACATAGTTGATTACAATGACTGATTCAACGGCTTTTATCGGCTTATTATATTAAAACTGTGGTCTTAAAATTTAAATTCCCGTTAAGTTTAAGTATTAAATTTTAAAGTTTTCTTGCTTATTTTTACTTTGAGCTTTTAACAAATAATAAAATGTAAAACAACCATCAACGATCAATAAAAACGGGGGTATTTGTAATATTTCAAAGTGTTTCTTTGTTTTAGTACTAAATTGCCATTTGTCACCCCAGTAGGTTACAGAGATAATCTACAAATCTATATACGAATTGAATGCAATAAAAACTACGTACTTTTTCTGATAATAATAGTTTAAAATAGAACATAGGAAGCGTCATGAATTATATTTTTATGTATAGATTTATATTAAAACAAATTTATTCACGAAATACCTACTCAAATTTCCAGTCTAAGAGCGATGAGCTCACACGGGTAACGGTACAGTTGTTCATTAGATTCATCTCGATAGACGACAACTTATTGTGTACGCGTGATACGAACACATATTATTTAAATTTTACACATAATTATTTGCATTAAGATTTTATGATTGCTAACAGTCCGTTATACTAATACAAGGCAAGAGGCAAACTGAAAATTATGGATTCACTTTATGAAGAAGAGTACGGAAAAGGATTGGAAAAGCAAAAATCAGCTCCCATCCTGAATAAACATGATGAATGATGGACTAGTGATAAATAATACAAATAAATATGACGTAGGAGGTTGCATATCGTATAGATTAGGATCAATGTGCGACGACAGACTTAAGAGTCGTATCGTATTCAAACATTTAAGAAAAAAAAAACGTTTGCACTCAAGAGTGAGGTGAATAAACTTGACGAAGTTTTATTATTTTTTGCCTCACTTAATATGTCGCATTAGTATATAAATTATGCAGTCTATATACTTGTTTGAAGAGTTATTTTGTTTCCAAATATAATAACATATATATATAATAAGTTATGTTGAATGTCCTTAAATATTAAAAAAAATAACTTTCGTATTAACCCTATATGGGTTAATACGAATTTCATAAATTTTGTCTTTCATATTAATGATTTATGTTTATTAAAGAGATACATGCAATTCATTTTTGGTTGCAATTAGATTAACTCAAAAATATTTGCATTTTGAATATTGTTTTTGTAACCAGAAACTGATAGGACTTTATGGTATTCCTTAAACTGACAATTGAATATCGCTTTAAATGGTTGTTTTTTTTTATAAATTTATTAAATGTGATCGTAAAAATCATAACGTTTTTATTTTATTACAAGAAATATTTCCTGTCGCTTTTTATTACTTAAAACTCGAATTATTTGTTTATTGTTTGAATACTAAGAAATATGTCAAGCCATTGGTCTTTGAATGACGACCGAGGGACCTCTAAACTACACACAACAGTAACTGAATAACATTAACAAGCTGACTGTTAGGTTAATAGTGATCACTTTCCCGTGAAGTTATCGTAATTATTTTTCTTATAGATTATTATCGAATCTAGATAGTCTCTCTTGAAGTAAACATAAAAGCTCAAGTCGACAACTGCACGAGAAAGTGTTCGTTAAGCGCTTACCGCTCGTCAAAAGTTACTTTCCTTTAAATATTGATATATCATATTATCGATACAGCAATAAGCGCTTAATGAAAAACTTAAGTCCTTATATAATAACAATATTAATAGCGATTTTGTAATTTAATTTTTTGCATAACTTAACATTATAGTTTAAAACAGTTTTCTATTTATTCAGATTCGCTCAGCGGTAGGAAGTTAGTTAACGTAACATACACCAGGGCAACACAAGTCAAGCGTATCGCCGACTATCGGAAAGCGTTCGATCAACCGTCTTATTATCTAATGATATCTGATTTTATTACCTCAACAATGGTTACCTTAGTAACTTCCTATCGCGTTACGTTCGCTTAAATCAAATTTCTTGTGATAATTGTCACTAAGTTCAGAAGGAAATAATAATTACTATGTAATATAAAAATTATTTTTTTCCTATTATCTGAAAGTATCGCGCTTACGTTGGCCCGTTAAACAAACTCATAATTATCAATGTTCAAATAAATGTAACGAGAGATTTGTTTGAGAGTATCTAATCGCACAGAACGTTCGCGGAAGTTAAGATAAAATATTACATCGAAGAGTTAGTTACCTCCTGTTTGAAGGGCCATCGTTACGCTACTACGAGTATTGATGAGTTAGTGACCGCCACCGTGTTTGTATGTGTTAAATATTTTGTAACTTACCATCACATGTAGCGGCCATGAACTTTCCATTTGCAGAGAAATCCATAAGAAGAACAGTTCCAGGGTGCCCTTTGAGATTCTTAAGTAGCCAAGGATGGCTGAAATCAGTCTTCCCTTTCCATTGTGAACGTTTCTTATTCTTCCCACCGGCACGGGATTCGGTTACGGCGGAATCTTGTGTTGTCTCAGTCGAAGCTTCTGTAATTAATAATAATATTTTCGTAAAATATTGAAACGTCTATGATTATGATTATAAATTATAATTAACGATCGTTAATCGAATTAATCATCTGATTAATCATTCGCAATTAAAAGAATTTAACAAGTCATTAAATACTTGTCAAAATAATAGATTGCATTAAAATTTAAAATAGCGTATATTCATACATAAATTTATTCACATATCATAAATACGTTTCCTTTAAGGCGTAATTAGTTTTACGTTAAATTGATAACAAGACTAACGTAATGTTTATTACATTACGTGATTATTACTGGTATATTACAATTGTTATTCATAATGCACATATACAATACATAAGTGTTCGTTGCGTGATTTATCATTCTGACTTTTCACAGACAGATGTTTTTATCACTATAATTATCGTACCGTCCATACTTTGTAAAGGTATTATATTCATTGTAAAGCCTTTCAACTTTTCCAGCAACTGAAACTATTCAAAGAACAACGATCAGGTGACCAGAGTTCCGTAGTTATTAATTATTTTGATATCCCGCGTAATTATTCGTACTTAAGATTATTAACTTGTATATGACATAATCCTTATTTAATGTATAATATTAATATTATTAGTTTGGGGTGCCACAAGCGATACCGAGGAGCCCAACAAGACACGAAGAACCGCTGAGTTTATTGGTATTCTGGGTGTCATTGAGTCCCACATGCGTTACATGAGGGATTTAAGCCAAATTGCGTTAGAGCAAAAGTCGGTGTCTTCTTCTTTCGACTGTCAAATCAATGATGACAGAACGAAAGAAAAGAGTATTAAATTAAACACAACTTCGTATATATTCATCAGTTGATATCTGTACCCCGACTGCGTTTTGAAATTTTCTGGTAGATACAGCTATTTAGCCATAAGCCTCTTATTTTGCTACACAATTATTGTAAGTTCTTTGTTATAGTTTTGTATTTCATTCATGTAATAAAGTCGAACAAAAACAGAACATTGTGTATTAATTCAATACAGTCTTGTTTTGAATTACACCTTATAAAAAATTATGTTAGTGGTCCACACAATTTGAAATGGCGAATTTTGCGGTTCGATTTAAAATATTACCGTCCGCTATTCGAGTAAAATCAGGACCGTAATTATGATTGAAATGAAGTTCGATAATGGAAAATCATGCTTGGTAAAAAACTTTCTAACATTAATTATTGTCATGCACATTTAATAATTGCCAATTGATATTTACGATTATAGTTTAAAGATACGGTCTACTTTATTTATTCTAAAGTATTTCTGTACTATAGAGATGGAAAAAGCTACTAGCCGTTTCCCAAAAATCGCAACTAACCTATTAGACGATCCATGACCACGACCACTCTGCCAAGACTGCATGAATAGGGAGACGAATTTCTATACTAGTACTTGTCAGTTGTTCACGCTTTCACGGCTAAGCCAACGATAGATTTTGATGAGTTTTGTTATGAAGCAAGCTGTAACCCCAAGAAAGGATATTTTGTATATTTCTATCAAGACCCCCCCCCCTCTCTCCTAACACAAAACTAGTTTTGTACATATGTAGTTATCTTATAAAAGTGCTAAAAAGAAAAATGCCTCTCTCCGTTTCACTGTTATGTTTGTGGTTTAGCGGCGCTGTCGACTGTTTCAAATTTACTTTCACTTCACTACCGTTAACTTATCTGCCGGTTCGTTTTTGATATTTAATGTCAGCTATCATTTTTGATTTGTAGAGAAATCTCTAAAGTACTATCCGGAGTGATTCTTCTTTTTGTTATAATTACTAATTTTATAAAAAAAAAATCTGACAAGTCGTGTTTTTATTTTGATAATGGACACACCTAGCTTAAATAATATTAGTTCTTAGTTCGATTTATAATCACAACAATAAACGGCGCTAGCAAAAGTATTACCTATATCATTTGACGGGAACAAAAGGAGGAAAATAGACGTCACAGAATGCAATGCAGAAATGGCGTGCTTGTAGCGAGCGAACATTGTATTTGCGCGGAAAGATCCCTACTAACGGAGCATGCTCGAAGATATCGCTTGACGCGCAGTAACATGATCGATCATACTATTTGTATGCAAGTTACGATATATATTTATTATATTAAAAAATATTTAAAGCAGTTCATTGAAAATGTCTATAATTATAATTTCTTGACACATTTTTTTTAAGATATATATATTTATATTATGAGTTAATATCTGTGATGAAATAAGATAGAGTAAAATTTTATTAAAATATTAATAAAAATTTATATCACTTTAATCATACTCCTTTACAGTCCAATTATTTCACCCGAACTTATTATAATATAATCCAATTGGAATCTTATTTTTATATATTTATGTATTATTATTATATACTTATACACTAGTCATATTTATAATTAAAATTGGTAATTGTAATTTCTGTTAATTTGCTTAAATTTAAGTGTGTTTTTTTATTTATTTTTCTTAGAAATTACTAAGATAAAATATATGGTTTATATGCCATGGAAGCACATAGCATATAACAATTTTAGAAATAAAATGTTATATATGATCTGAACAAATGATATTTAAATAAAATCTATTTGTCATTAAAAACTTACACTGTAGTTGTTTTTTTTTATTTAAATTTTAACTTCTAAATATTTTTGCACACAACTACTTATGTAAACAGTTTTTTAAACAAAAACTTATTTAATAAATACTTTAATCTAAGTCTATAATTAAGTAGAATTAGCACTTTGTTCATGCATTTTAAATTACATTCTAATTTTTAAAAAAATTTTAAATTTAGAATCAATCTGAAAAAGATGTAGTGATGGTAGCTGAACTAGAAGAATGAAAAGAATAATTATTAAATAAAATTAGATAAAATCTTATCTTTTAATACACAGGTAATATTTTATTTAATGAATAAAATTTAATATATGTTAACTACAACCACTTATTAAGTTTAATGCACTTTATGCATTTCTCACAATGCTCAACTGAACTTCTATTTGTATTTATATTATTTGGTTTGTTTTATTACTTATATATGCCATTAATACACTATTTGTGCAGTTGTTTTTTGTCATTGATATAAACTCAATAATGCAACTTTGTTAACATTATGAGTGTATGTTTATTTTAAAAATTACATAAATATTCGACAGAATAACTTGTATTATAATATTAGACGTTATCCTACATTGAGAACTTTTACATTTATTCAACATAATACTGATATAATGCTAGATAAATAATTTTAAAAATAATATGTTGCCCATTCAAAATATATTGTTTTATAGTCCTAGCAGTAAAGGCTAACTTAAATTATAATATAATAATATTTGTAAAATAAAACATGAATCATTTTTGAAAGCGGAATTATTGTAACAGTATCACGCGTGAACTTAACCGCTAGTTCCACACGAGCTCATAGTTTTTTGCGGCTAAATTCCTCGTGTTTTATAAAACGATAAACACATCCTACTAGTGGTTATTTGTTAGAAAATATAAACACTATTTATTACATTTTAAAAGTTGAAAGAATATTTTTATTCTACCTTTTACGTTCTCCGCTTCATGATTTTGTACTTCACTCCTCGTATTGCCGAAGATGGTCTTGTAAATAAAGTGTAAAATTACACACAAGACAACAGTAATTCCAGCCAAAATAAATACATTCATATTTTGACCGGCTTCCATAAATCCCATTTTCACTGAAAAAATATATTGAAATATGCCGATAATTCTAAAATTTCAAATAGAGACGGTAGTAGTCACGCGGTAGGAAATTAACTGAACGTGATTCGTGAACTGTCTTGACAGATGACTGAATAGAGTGAAGAGTGAACCGGATGACTGAATTGATTTGATTGAATGAAAATAATACCATGCTTCTTACGCAAGTGTCACTAGCGTGCAACAAACTCGCGCCAACCTTAAATTCACTGCGGTTGGGTTTACGCATACTAAAAATGAAAAAAACTTAAATTAAAATACAACAGTAACTGATAATTTTGGTTAGCTTTATTATATTAATAACCATAACATTAATGATGAAATCCAAATTTGGTCTTTAGATTATTGTTAATTATTATGTTAAGTAAAAACTATGCAATAAATGTATTAATAACAAATTTGCGCCTTTCTGATATAATGTAAAAAATATTCTAAGAACAGAATGAGTTTTGGAGTTTCTTTATTTTTTATATACATTAAATGTATTTTTGATTTAGCTACACTAGATAGTAAGATATTTGTTTAAGCCTCTATACTGAAGATATTTAAACATCTATACGGTTATATTTTAAATAATATTTAAATACATATATGCTGGCTGACCAATGTTTTTTTTTAAATAAATTTACTTGACAAATTACACCTTTAGTGACAAAAGTTGCAAAATCCAACATGAATTTAAATTAAATTAGTAATAAATATATAAGCATGCCCGGTCGCAGTAAAAACAGCAGGTAATTAAATTGCATATAAAGTAATATATTTAAATTATATTTAGCTCAAAAAATTGTATTTAAGAATTTTATATATAATTAAGACAAAGACATTATAAACCTTATTAATTATAGAATAGATCACATTCAATTATTTTAAGCTTTCGGTGTTGGTAAGCTTGGAACAAATATTTGCTGTCCCTTACACTTTTATAAGAAAGTGACAAAGATCGACGATTCTAAATTTAAACATTCTATAGTTTCTAGAACTCTATAGCGAAGTCATTCTTATTGATAATCTGTCACTGTCATAAAAAAGATTCAGTTATCAGTGGAAGTTCGAGATATCGACAACGTTCTAATTTACAAAAAAATTGTAATTGTTTAAAGTGATTATTATTTAAAAATGCCTCGTCGAGGACGTTCTGCAAGCCCACCGCCGGCGCCACAGCGAAGGTAAATATTTGTTAAAGGTTAATAGTATTATTTTTATAATTAAACAATTGTGTGATATAACCTCTAATATTTTTTCAGAGCTGCGCCACCACCAAGCCGTGTACCAGCTCATGCTCCTCCATCAACACCAGCTCCAGCTATGGCTCAGCCTCAGCAGCCTTCTATGTTTAGCCAAATGGCAGCCACTGCTGGAGGTGTTGCTGTAGGATCTGCAGTGGTACGTACTGTGTTATGTAATCCCTTCTACGATTTTTATTTATTATTCATATTGGAGTCATATTTAACGCGTAGTTATTGCGCAATATATGGTGACAATTTCCAGGAATGCCTATATATGAATTTACTATTATTCTTTATTTGGCGATATTCCAATAGTAGGCACGTGTTTTGATGTCATTTTGACATTGGCATTACTGCATGTAAACATGATTTGCGTAATTTTTTGTTATTTATTTATCATATTTATTGGATTGCGTTCTCAATCGTAAATATTTACTAGTACCTAACAAAAGAAACAAGCTTTAGCTTTTGTTTTACATTGATGTCGAAACTTTGAAGCATCATTATTGAGATGAGTTTTTATTACGGGAAATAAACTTTCAATTATAACAATTAGAACATTTTTGAATGTAGTTTTTTTATAGCTTATAAATGTAAATTATGAATATGAATGATGTCTTATTATTATGAGAACAATTAAATGAAAAAAAAAGCTTCAATTTCAATATGTATTATTTTAGTTAATAAATGTTTATTATAAATGTTTTTTATTAAGTTAAACTTTAAAATCAATATTAATAAACATGATCAACTAAACTTTCTAAATTTAAAAAATGCTGATTAATTTTGTATAGATTTCCTTATGTTTAAATAAGGTAAACATTTTCTTGTTAGTTATAGTTGGCAATTGACTATTTTTAACAACCGCTTTGGTATCACCAAAGCGTTTGTTAAACATAGTCTTTGGTATTTTTTAAAGTACTCATATAGAAATCACTATTAAGTATAAACATATAAAATATTAAAGTAACACTGTCATTGTTGGTTTATTCTTCTTACACTAATTGATGTGATAATTTGCAAAGAAACCATGACTCAGGCCCATAATCTGGAACAGACTCATTTGGATATAAATGTATACATATGATGCCCTCTTGACCGATTTTGGCCACAACGGCCAATCTTAAGTGAGACTAACCAACTGTGCAGGATATATGCAGCCGTGCAGGGCTCTTAGTGCTTTCTGAGTTATGGGACACACTTCCAGACTCCAGGTTGCAACTGAAATTTTTGATTGGTTGCATGTTTTTATTTCCAGGCAGCTTAAACTTACTACCTAATTGTTTAACTTTCAGGGTCACGTAGCTGGTAGTGCTATAACTGGTATGTTTAGCGGAGGTAGCAGCAGTGAGCCAGCACAGCAGCAGCAAGCAGCACCTGCTCAGGCTAATTATGCCCAACAACAGCAACCGTCGGGCCCTTGCGCTTGGGAAATAAAGCAATTCATTGAATGTGCTCAGCAGCAACATGATCTCTCCCTGTGTGAAGGGTTCAATGAGGCTCTTCGTCAATGCAAAATCACCAATCATATTTAATTGAATGCATTAGGTGCCTCATAGAAAAATCTTAAAAAAAAAACAATGGTTTTTGTTTTTCATAATCCTCTTGCCTGGTTTTGTAAAAACTGGGTCAAAACATACATCTGTTTTAAAGTCTACCTCAAACTTAAGATGTTCCATTTTAATATTAATTTGAGGCACCTACCTAGTAATTATTATAATATGTAATTTTTGTTGGAGTAACAATTCTTATTGTTTTTACTAAATTTTAGTTATTATATTTTTATTAAATTGACAATGTAGATCAAGGAGTATCCCATTTATTATTTTAATATTGTTACTTACTTTTAAATTATAAATAAAATAGAGTAGAAACCATAATTCGTTTTATTTTCATTTTTTGAAATGTAATAATTTTATATAAAATATATGCATTCCCTATAAACAAATACGTCGTCTTTACAAGTGTACATTATAAATTCCTAATATATGTAAAGTGACTATTCAGTAATAATGCTCATCAAAAAACTCTTAAATAATATATATGTTAATTAACATATATAGCAATTCCTCTTAATTCAAATTTTAAAAAACAATTAGAAGTAATTTTAATGAGCGAAGTTTATATTAAGTTTGTTTACGTAAATATATGGTTTTTGTTCCTAAAATATCTATCACAAGTTTTTTTGACATCAGCTTATTAAATAATACAAAACCAAAAGAAACCTTCGCCTTATTTTTGCATTATATAATTAATTTTTTTCTGCTACCTAATAAATCAGCGCGGGATTAACGTGTTCGTTGTGCTGAACAGTTTCGTACTCTGCAGTGCCCATCAGCTGCCATTCTCACCTTTGATTTGATCGCTTCTGCATAACGGCGTTACGCCTTGGCTGACGCAAAGAAGTCTCGTGATTTAACTACCAGCACATTTAAAAAGGCATACAACTCTGCGAAGTACGCTAATACTGCCAATATACTCCATATTGGCAGTATTAGCGTGAAATTGTATCTTCGCGCTAAATCTGTCTTAGGGAAACGCAAAAATTTAATCTCTGTATAGGATATGACTTCATGGCTAAAAGTTATATTTTTTTGCCTTGTAGTTTTCTTATATAATTTTATTGAATTCTAATTAAGTCTCACTCGTTTGCCTACTTTAGTGACGTTAAATTACTAAAATGTCAGTAATAAAAACATATCAATATGAATTGTAAAACAATTACGTCAATTATAAACTTATGTATTTGCATTAATATTTTAATCGTTTGTTCAGTCGCTCTAGGTACTCTAGAGCAGAACAACATGCGCCAGCGCATCCTCCTAGAGTATTTGTAACGCCAACGCCACGTCGGTCGGTCTTTAGAGATGCAGCAGCCGTGGCAGGTGGCGTCACTGTCGGCACCACCATGGTTACTACTTTTATATTTAAATTTAATAAATATAATACATAATTGTTTTTTTGGCACGTGAATCGTTTCAACCAATATCAGAAGACTGTTTTTTTTTAATATTTTTACCTTGGCGACCAAATAGTCTCGTTTGCCCAGTTTGTTATTAACCATTTGTTGTATATAAACCATTTCTTACAAGTTACACTCATTTTTGTTCCTGTAATAACAGTACGCTAACCCTTCTTTAACATCGGGTCACAGCAATAAAACGTATTAATATTTGGTGGTAGACTATTTGGATAACCGGTGATCCACTCCGACAGGCCTTAAACTTATTTTATCTTACGATTTTAGGGACACTTAGCAGGAGAAGCTATTTCGAGCTTATTTACCGGTCGTCGACGAGAAGAGGTCGAACGTTCCTTACCAAGTAATTACCAACTGGGTACAGAGCCTAGCGGACCATGTGCATATGAAATAGCCCAATTCTTGCAGTGTGCTTCAAGCCGTGACAATTTACAAGAGTGCGAAGCTTTTAATGAGGCTCTCAGAGAATGCAAACGCAGAAATCGTTAGTAGCTTACGATTAGATTAAATATTTTATTCTTTAGACTAATAATATTTTTTTTAATCATAAATTATTATCATTTAAGGTTTACCTTGAGGCATCCGTAATATAAATCCACCCAATTAAGTTTATCTGACAATAAACAAAGTGACATAAAATGTGGCGTTTTATTAATAATACATTTCATTGTCCCAACTAATGTACGTTATAAAAAACGAAAGGGAGTTTTTTACGCTTTCACAACTTAAATAATCAACCGATCACCATGAAAATTGCATACGCGTTGTCAGGGGTACAGAAAAGGGAGTAGAGGACCTAACACCTGTCCCCCTCCTCACGCGCGGACGAAACTATTTATACATGTAGAGTCTAGCCACCTTCAAACATACTCAGACAAATAAGACTGCAACAACAAACTGCTAAAACATTTAATCCAGTACTTAAACGTGTGACGTCATCTTTGGTTACCGCAATTCGGAGGCGTGTATGATTTTGTTAAATTTCGATTTTGAAAACTGCATGCCACTGAATGCGTCTTAAGACACAAATCTTATGTTGTTGTATTTACAATTATCTTAGTCGGCGACAAGTATTAAAATCTGCCACATGTGTGTTGTATAAACCACCAACAGGAATTGGAAAAACTTGAAGGAATAAGCTCGCAAGCTACTTTCAAAAGAAGCGCAGGCTTTAGCCTAGCAGTTGTAGTTTTTTTTTTTTTTTATAGAATAGGAAGGCGGACGAGCATATGGGCCACCTGATGGTAAGTGGTCACCAACGCTCTTAGACATTAGCATTGTAAGAAATGTCAACCATCGCTTACATATCCAATGCGCCACCAACCTTGGGAACTAAGATTTTATGTCCCTTGTGCCTGTAATTACACTGGCTCACTCACCCTTCAAACCGGAACACAACAATATCAAGTATTGCTGTTTTGCGGTAGAATATCTGATGAGTGGGTGGTACCTACCCAGACGAGCTTGCACAAAGCCCTAGCACCAGTAAAAATTACACTCTGTTAAGGTCTCGATTAGGTTACACTTATGTGCTAAGTGTTTGTTAATAATTATAAAAAATCAGAAGGGTTTTTATAGGTTTATGTAAAAAAATAAAAACACAAAGTACAGGTGTATACATATAAACTTAAAATTTATTTACACCTTATTACATACATGTTGTGACGTTTTTCAGTGTAAAGAACCATTTTTTTTAACAAAAAAAAATTGAGGTTTGCGTTACAAAATATTCGAGATAATTCTTTTCGCATCAAGATCGTTTATTGCAATTAGATAAATCAGATTTTTGGAAGAAATACATAAAAATTAAATTTTGAAATTTACATTTATAAGATAATAAAATCACTGTACATAATTTTCGGTAATATACATTTTGGCACGTAGTTTTGTTGTATACAATTTTGTCGATAAATATTTCTCACCGACTTCAGTTCTTACAAAACCGTCAACTAATTGAATGTGATTCTTTGGATTAAATGATCGATACTAAATGTTCTACTGACCAAGAACAAATATTGCAAACAACGACTAACAGTAATAAAATTGTGAGGATCAACTGTTTAATATTGAAAACTTGATAACGGTATCTTGGAGTGCATCGCATTGCGTAAGCCTAAGCTAAAATTCTTAACAAAAATCACTTTGTGACTGAACAACCTTTTGTAATATTGTGCATTAAAAATACAAAACAAGTTTTCTATTCGCAGATGTTTCGGAAATTTAGTAATAAAATATATTTGATTTGGTTAGATTCTTAAATTATCGATAATTTTCGTTCGAAGTGTCGTACATTCGGCTCATCGTTTACATTCAACTAATAATACGTTTTAACGCTAAATCAGTCTAATTCTTAAAGCGACATCATTATGTCTAACAATAAAGCTTAAACGAATGCCGTAATCAAACACTGGAAATTTACATTAGAGAAATAAGGCCACTAGATTCCCTTTTAAATACATTAAACTAATTGATTAACCAGTCGAAAAATAAAATTACAATAGAAGAATTAACGATAATTTTTACAATTATTTTTAATAATTACATTTAACAAAATTAATCTATGTTAATATGGCGGTTCATAATAAAATTAAATTACAATGCCTGAAGTAAAAAAAAAAAAAACGTTACCACCCTACACATGACCAATAAAGTAAACTGAATTTTACATTTTAAAACGTGGTAAAAGTTAATAAGTAAAAGTACATGACTGGTATACTACGAGCTTATAGCCATACCGTTATAACTAGCAAAAATACTCCCAACAACGGGGTTCGGAGACAACATTCAAAATTTATAACATTACAATAAACAATCACAAAAATAATGCACCTGCATATAATATAAGCCATACAAACTATTGTAAATATCGGGCGCAGTGGCAACTAGTCAGGACCCAATTATCCAAAAATAATTTAAAGCTTATCACATCATTTACACATTATACATTTTATTTCTCTCGTATTATAATTAATTTTATCGATTTACACCAGTCAGGAACGGATTGACGCATAAATAAAGCTTATAAGGAATTAACAACTTTCAATCAGCGCGAATCTATATAATATATATTGTATTTAGGAGCTGTTTCAAGTGACATTTACATAATTACAGATGCTCTGGTTTATTTACATTGAGAATTCATACAGTAGATATGAATAATCTTAAAATTAGTTTTCCTTGTGTGACAGATCACACGTGGTTATTATTTAGATTTACAATCGCATTTCCCATAGAATGAGATGCGCGTCTTTGGGGTTAGGGTCAGCGGCGGGAGTGGGACGCTCCGCCGCGTCAGCCGTCTGCCGCCAGTCGACGTATCCTCGACCACCCACCACCGTCACCACCGACCGTCGTGACAAGCTGTCGCCCACGATATAATCAGCACCTCGAAGGCTTCGACCTGCACTCTTACTCGTAGAACGTAATTCTGGAGCAGCATTAGCGGAGTCACTGCGGGATATCGATCGTTCGGAGGCACTTGATTTACCAGACGAAGAATCGGGCGTCGAAGCAGCCATCGGTGCCAAATTAGCGGCACCTGATGCACCAGAACTCGTTCGCGAGACTCCACGTAATGCCATGGACTCCTCGCTGCCGGACGACGTGCACAGACTCGAGGCTCGGGAGTCTACTGACCAACTAGATAGGTCCAAACTCCGCGGCCGTCCCGTTCTCATCCGTAACCGCCTATCTAGCGTACTAACGCGGAAAGGAATCGCAGCCAGCTCCGGATCACTTCGCCTAAGGGATTCACCACCCGATCCACTGACGTCAGCCTCTCCTACGCAGTCTTTTACGAACATGAGATCTCCGAATAGTCCATACACATCGCAAGCATTTAAGTTAGCGCATTTTGGTAATGTCTTACTGAGCCGCACATCGCCTGGCTTCTTCCGTCGGATGACCGCGGACTGGACGCGCTGCGGTCGGTACGGACTCAGTTCTTCCGATATTCGCCTCTCGAGTTTGTGCTTGTCGCTTTCCTCTTTACTTTCGTCCTCTTTGTACTCCTGTACGGTGTCAGCGAGAGCGCGGGCGTTTGACAGATTCCGACGAACGATATTGACATCCACCTCTCGCGTTTCGGGCGTAAGTGACAATAGGAATGTAACTGGACCCGCGTGAGCGTGATACGAGACGGCGATGTGTCCACCGATGAGCGGAAGACCTTCGAGTTTTGGCAGTGGCACAGTGACACTAACGCCGGCTGTCGTCCCGACCCATAGAAGGCCTTGTCCGGCAAGTAACGCCGATATATACGCCGGTTTACTGCCTTCCCTAGCACCAATAGTTTTCGCCACATCAGCGGCGATGTCAATATTCTGCAAATGTTCAAATGTTTCAGCGTGGTATAAACTTACATAAGTAGAGTCGGAGAAAGCCGACCAGAGTCCAACTCCGGAATGCGCTAGATATTTAACAGAGCGGTCGCCTTCGCCTTTAAGTTCAAGAATACGTATTATCTCCGCAGTGAGGGCATTGATAGCGAACACTCTTCGTGCACACGTCGCGTATATGATGCCGTCGACGGGCAGTACGCAGTGCACGGGTTTGTCGCCGAGTTCGATTGCAAGCGGCTCTTGAAGTGCCCACGTATCGTCATGATTTCTCCTGAACACTGACACTCTACCATTCGAGAGTCCCACGAACATAGAATCACAGTGATACCGAATCTGCGTGACGGTCGCGACCGTCGTCACTTCTGTCAGTTTCTCTTGTTTTTCCGGTTCTACGCCTGAAAATATGATGATCTTCTTGTCCTCAGTGCCGAGCCACACTGTGTCGCCGCACAGCGTGTTCACTTGTCGAAGTCCTTTCGCGTACTCCATTGACGTTACCTGCAGTATATAATTCGATGTTTTATACATGTATATATGACAAATAATTTAAGCCAAACTTTACGTGTTTTTTCTTTATTTTAATTGTTTTTAGGAAGGTAAATAAATGGTGGTGACTGTCTCACCTTGGTGTCGGGCAGGTCGAGCGTGACGAGCGTTTTGAGCTTGGCGGCGCGATGCGTGAGCACGGCCACGTGGCTGCCGCCGTTGCCGGCCGTGCACAACCACAGCAGCGAGCGCGCGCGACGCATGGTGGCGCCGCGCGGGCTGCCGGACGACGTGTAGAAGCAGCCGCACCGCACCTGGTGGACGTGACAATTTGGTAAATAACGATTTTGTAGTTATACATCACTCTGGTGGCGACCACAGCTTAAGTGATATTATTTTATGAATTTTGAAGTATATTTGGCATAAAACTTGAAAAAGCGGAGATAAAATAGATAAAAAGTTAACCTGGGACTAACGCAAAATGAGAGGAATATTGTAACAGTAAAATGAGTAGCGACCGACCTCCGTGAGGTGCGCGGAGGAGTAGACGGGCGTGGCGGCCACGAAGAGCGGCATCTTGTGCTGCGGCGCGTGGCTGAGCGCGTGCGGCAGCGAGGCGGGCAGGCGCCAGGCGGGGCAGTTGGCGCGCGCCTGCGCCAGCTGCGCGAGGCGCAGCTCGGTGGCCCACGCGCGCCGCGCGCCCGGCTCGGTGGCGCGGAACGTGACCGCGTCCTCGCGCCCGCGGATCGTGAGCTGCAGGCAGCACGAGTCCACCCACGCCATTTCGTCGTCCTTTTTCTAGAAGGGGAAGAAAATTTACATTAATATATAATACATTTATTTAAGAATAAACTATATGAATTCTCAGCAGTATTATTAATTAAATACAAAGCTTGGCAGAAGTTATCATACAACAGACCTGTATACTTTGCTGTATACTCTGCAGTAGTGATCTGAAGGTCTCGGGCGCTAGTTCCGGGTAGGGCGTCTTGAGGGAGGCTGCGAGGTCCGCCATCCTCGACACGGTCTCGTAGTCGTGCATGAGGGTGGACATCTCGTTGCAGAGCGAGTCGCCTGTCGACGTGCTGCAGATACTCGAGCTAGACCTCAGGCTCCCGCTACGGTTCATACCTGTGTTTGAGGAATTCGAGTCTTAAATTATATGTCTTAAATATATAGTTACTAAAGTATAATACAGAGCACATATAATTTTCTTACAAAAAATCTTTAATTGCACGAATATAATATACCTTGAGCAAGTACTCTGCTCAGTGTAGGCGAGGTCCCCGTGTCTAAAACCTCAACGTCTTGCACGGGATGCGCCCACTTGAGTCCCAGACGCTCAGTGTCGTCTCCTCCGGTCCCCACCGACACGCACACCACGAGGTCATTCAAGAGGAGCAGTCGACGAGGCTTGCATTTCGTCAACGTTCCAGATTGATTAAACTCCTACATAAGAAAGAAAACAAAATGTATTGATAACTTAATTGACTTTTTTGCAAGTATCATGTGGGCATTTGAACAAAAGTATATGCTTTTTACATATTCAATCGTTAGGAGAGGTTGAACTCCTCAGCTAAAACAGTCAAAACGGACTTGTGAGAATAACAACTAACAAGTTGCAGCAGGTCGTCCTGCCGCAGCAGGTGCCGCTTGTCGGCGCGCGAGGCGAGCAGGCGCGCGGCCCCGAAGCGCGCCGCGCCGCCGCCGCCGCCCGCGCCCGCCACGCCGCCGCGCGTCAGCCGCCGGAGCGCCGCGCGGAACGCCTGCGACACAAGTAATCAATTATTATTTCATATTATATTTAAAAAAAAAAGTAAAGCAACGGCCTTTAAACGTCCCACATTTGGGCTCTCCGTTTGAGAAGGTTAGCTTGCTGCTCGATGGATACACATGTGGCAGATTTTCATCGAACATACATTAGATGAATTTTAAACACAAATTAAGCACATGAAAATTCAGTTATTCCAAACCCACAATCTTCAAGTGTTTTTACCCCGGGGCCATTTCGAACTCTAGTCTAAGCTCGAAACACAGTAACAGTAGTTCAAGTAAAATTGGGAATAAATTTAATTAATCTATATTATTATAATAGGATGTGTGGCCGTAGTAGCGTATGACCTTGATATTATCAAAAGCAAATTATTCCATATATATCTATATTAAGGCCATTTTACAAGCACATTTGTCACTTGACACTAATTAAAATGTTTGAGAGTTTAGAATGTTAAGTAGTCATTTATTCGAAAACTAGCAAAAACTAAACTAGTTTCTAAATTAAAATTATTATTTAATTTGTCCAAATTAAATACATATATAATTATGTTTTAATTGATTTACTCATTTTATTTTCATCTTTACATAGCGCAATTTTTTTTTAAAAGTAATATAATAATTCTGATTATTGACACTAGATGGCGCTGTTTACATTCCATACTAATCGCAGTCAACAACGCTATCGAATAAGTAAAAAACTCGCAACTGGCACACTGGACTGTACTATAAGAATCCGATATTATAAGTAACAAATAGACTTTCGCACTCATAATAGTTCTTTGATGTATCAATAACATACAATTGTAAGTCAAATTAGTAATTAAATATATTTTTTACATGATAAAAGCTAATATTTACATTACAAATCGTTATTTAAAATTAACCAAAATGACATACCTGAGTCCGTTCCGCCTCGCGCTTCCTTTCATTTAAGGCTTCAGCCAAAGCTTCCAACCTGGTAAGAGCACGTTGCAGGGCCACGCGATCCAAGTGACCATGTGGCGTATGCTTTAAGAGATCCTGTAAAAAATATTATACTTTAATAAGTATTATATTTTATTTTTATTTCAGTAATAAAAATAGAAATGTCTGGAAATCATAATTGATAGAATATGAAATGAGTAAATATGAGTTATCTATTTTGAAAGAAGTTATCTAGAATGAAAAAATAAAAAAACTATATAACCATAGTGTGACATGAATACCTATAGAGAAGGCAAGAGGAATTAGGTGAATTTAAATAACTTAATCGAGAGTTAAGCTTATCAGAAATAATTAATTTTACATTTATACTTTCATTTTATATACCGACATCATCTTCATGTGTTTTTTGTGATCAAATATTTGAAAGTGAATATTTGTAAAGAAAAAAGTGCCGCGTTTTTAGAGTTAGTCACATGTACAATTTCACTGAATTTGGAGAAATCATGTATCATAAAAAAAAGGATATAAAAACAGTAAGGTGCTTATATGATACTATGATATTAATTTTACGGATTCTTAAACAGCAGGCTTAGACAAGATGTCATCGCGATTTCGTTTGTAGATGTGGATAATGTATGGAATGACATTATGTATTTGATTTATCACGTGACCAACAATTGACGGTTAAAAAATTAGGTCGATAATCGCTTATTTTTAAGCGTCTGATCTCTTACTGCCGCGCTCAGAGACTTTTACTGTTTAATTAAGATGCTGCCTAGTATAGATTTTACATGTCAAATGTATAGTAAGCAGCGATTTTTGTAACCACCGACCAATAGACAGGCGACTTATATGGAAAAATCTAATTTCTTTCGCTTCGACAAATATCGAATGCACTTAGTCTAGTCTTAATATTATATTCATAAGCGCAGGACATTATTTACCTGTAAAAACATAATAAACTGTGGAAACCGCTGCACCGGTTTCACCATGAGACCGAAGAAAGAGAGTCTATCGTGTGCGCTGATCTGTTTCACTTTGAAGAAATCAGCCAGCGCTGATTTCCTCTTCGACTCCATCTTTGCCAGTTCCATTGCGACCGAGAAGTTGTTTATGAAGTCCGAGTATACGTCCAGCACCACAGCCTTGGAAAATGCGTTTAAGAAGACCTCGCCTGAAAAAATGTAAATAAATCCGAATTACCGTACATCACAAAATAAATTGTTTAGAATAAATAGAACATTTTTGGACATTTAAATATTTAGCAGCGTAACAAATAATAAATACAATTTAAACTGTCGAAAATAAACTCAACAATATCCTAATGACCACTTTCGGTTAGGTGTGTTATATTTAATTCTAAATGTGTTGATGCAGCGTACCAATCTTTTCGTCGCGGTCCCACGTGCGCGCGCAATCCGCGAGTGCGGTGCGGAAATGCAGATGGCATTGCAGTATGTCAGGCAGTCGGTGGAATAAGGTTTGGATCTTGCTCGCGTTTAAGATAGCTGGACTACTTTCTTCTAGCGGCTTCTTGTAGTCCTGAAAATGTAGGCGTATTAATACTAAAATGGATAAAAGTTTTTTCATATAATATATATCGTACGAGCGACAGTAATTAAAATACAAATTGTGCAAGCTCGTCTGGGTAGGTATCACCCACTAATCAGATATTCTACCGCAAAACAGCAGTTCTTGGTATTGTTGTGTTCCGGTTTGAAGGGCGAGTGAGCCAGTGTAATTACAGACACAAGGGACATAACATCTTAGTTCCCAAGGTTGGTAGCGCATTGGTGATGTAAGCGATGGTTAAAATTTCTTACAATGCCAAAGTCTATGGGCGTTGGTGACCACTTACCATCAGGTGACCCATATGCTCGTTCGCCTTCCTATTCTATAAAAAAAAAAAGAATTAAGTTTTTTTCCTTATTTAAAATAGGTAGGCGGACGTTCAATTGGGCTACCTGATAGTAAATGTTCACCATCACCCGTAGAAATTGGCGCCGGAAGTAATATTAACCACAAATTTACGGCAGATTTTTTGTCATAGTTAGTTAATATGTCTAAATATTATGAGTAGTTTACTCAAGGAGAGTAGCGTTTTGTTAAAAACTCTTAAACTTGCTAAAAACTAGTAATTTTATACTTATGTTAATATGTATTATGTTATACATTTATCAATGTTTAACCAAATAAGGCATGATTTCGCAAACTACCTTGTCACAAGAATACGGAAATAAAATATCTTTTTAACTCGTCGGGTGCGTCATCTCTTAGAATAGTTGGCGTGTTTATTGACTGTAAAAACATTAGTTCTTGACTTATACATAGGGTTTCCATATATTTGCAATATATCAGGCATTTTTTAATTTCAGCGTGTATGCCTTTCAGTTTAATTCATAAATACTTTAAGTTAATTTATATTCACTTAAAGTGTGTTAAAAGTTTCACCTAATTAGTTTCATTTTACAATTGTTTTTTTTATTCTTGATGAAAAAATTATTTGACAATCATAGTAGTAGAAGTTAAATAAATTTTTGAAAAATGCTTTCGATACATTAGTCTTATGACTGGTTATATTCGAGGAACGATTCGTTTTGCTTATGGATAGTGTAATTGTCTACGAGGCGTAATTCAAATTGTTTCTATAAAACGTTTCGTTAGTTTTGTAGTCACATAAACGAGTTTGTAATGAAAAACTTATAGAAACAATTTTATCTGCTCTTAGCTCTTATTAAAATGTATCGGTTGTCGTTAAATATAGGAATTAATGCTCTTAATATCATTGAAACGAATTGTATATAGTATAATTTTAATAATTTATTGTATCATCATCATATTTATTTATATATAATTTGAACGAAATCCACAGCTTAATACATTATTAAAACGTGAAAACATCTTCTAAGAGAAGCCAATTTTAATGTTAATATTATTTATGGTTATCATTATCAGTTAAAAACTATTTAATGACACAAATATTACGTAACTTTTAAGAAAAAATTATAAAACAAAGACGGGAAAGAAAAACTATAAATAAAAGGTTTTTTTTCGTTTTGTCTCCTTGTATCTTCATAAATTATTTTATACTGGGCATAATAGACAAACGATTTTTTGAGTCAAAAATTTTTTTTTTCGTAAATAAACCGAAATAAAGATACAAGGGAACGTAAAAGAATTTATAACTGCAGCTCAAATACGTATGTTTTTTTTAAACTACTTTATTACAAAAGTTTGTTTTAATGTCTTGTCCGACAGTAAAATATAGAAGGGACTTCCTACTGTTGTTTTATGTATATCTTAAAACGTAATGTAACGTGTGTACATTTAGGACTTTGAACTCGACATTTATTATGTTAAAATTGTTATATACATTGTTTATAAGTTTTTTTTTTTATAGAATAGGTAGGCGGACGAGCATATGGGCCACGTGATGGTACGTGGTCACCAACGCCCATAGACATTGTAAGTAATGTTAACCATAGCTTACATCGCCATGCGCCACCAACCTTTGGAACTAAGATGTTATGTCCCTTGTGCCTGTAATTACACTGGCTCACTCACCCTTCAATCCGGAACACAACAATACTGCTGTTTTGCGGTAGAATATCTGATGAGTGGGTGGTACCTACCAAGACGACCTTGCAGAAAGCCCTACCTACCACCAGTAAAGTATTATTTGTAACATATTTATTTTGAATATTGTATTCACCAACCGACACTAGAGCCGAGACGAGATGGCATACTCGATAGAACACGTGGATCTTTGGATCAATTTGAATCGAAGATCGCAGTTCTAAATCTGAGCATAATTCTGTTTGCATGTAGACATGTTTATAAATAGTTTCGGGCTCGGCGGTAAAGGACAACATCCGGAGGAAACATGAATGTGTCCGACAAAATTCTGCCACATGTAAATCCAGCAACCCGCATTAAAGCAGCGTAGCGAAATAAGATCCTAAGTAAATTTCTTCATAACAACTAGTAAGGCCTTTACAGGCCTTCTTCCTGCAAAATTTCCTTCAAAATTAAAACGCCCGAACATTGTTTTAACCTTTAATTGGTTTATTTGAATTCAAATTATTTGAAAAATAAGAATAATAATAAAGTAAATCTGCTAACTTTTATTAATCAAAGTTTTTTTTTGTAAAATAGATAGACGGACGGGTATATAGGCCACCTGATGGTAAGCTCACCACTGCCCATAAGCATTGGAGCTATAAGTAATATTAACCATCCCTGACATCGTCATCGCAACCTCAAATTTGGGAACTAAGATGTTAATATGTCGCTTGTACCAATCATTAAACTGACTTATTCACTCTTTACACTAAAATATTTTCTACTGATTGATTATATATCTCATAAATCTTAATAATATAATAAGGTATAAAGTATTATACCTTATACAATTTCTCAATTGACTAATGTTGATTGGTAGGTAAAAATATACGAGTATTACCTCTAAAACGTCAAATATGACAATTGATGCGTTTAATAAAATTTCATATGAAAAAATTAGGAAGTAGGAAGTGTAAAATTATGTCAACATTTCGTCTATTAGGACAAACGGGTTGCAGTATAATAAAACAATAGGATGGCGAGCCGGTTATGGCGTGAAGCACGCGTCATTTAATACCGCGGTGACCTCGGACAGTCAACTTGCTAACAGAGCCTATTAAAACTGTCCCACTTCCTAATATGCAAATTCATAACATTCAAATTGTGAGCGAACAATGCAAGTGGGGCACATGCCATTTATCTACATGTATGTATTTATGTTACATTTTGACTTGCTCCTGTCTGTTTTAAATGCTATGCGATTTGTTTTTTTTTTGCATTTTAAACAAAATAAAGAAAGTTATTCCAAAGAAATGTAAAATTGAAAGTTATATATGAAAGAAAATCATTTGTGACTAAACTTAAAGTGAAATTAAACACTATATACTTACAATAATTATAATAGAAATGAAATAAAATAAAGGATTTTTTTTAACTAAAAAGAGAAGTATAAAAGTAATATGTAATCTTAATCGTCATATCTTATTTAAATGTTAATTTTTCGTCAAAATCATTAACGAAAATTACAGTATTTTTTTATTCTAAAGTAATTGATATATTAATTGACAAATTTATAGTCGATAAACATGACGTTGTAATTAACATTCACCGTAAATATTTCTCAGGCGCTGACATAAATTGAGCTATAAAAAAACCGTTCATATTTATCGTCTAGTACACCTTTCACCCTATAACAAATCGTCTCGAATGTGTTACGTAATAGAAATTCAGAAATCGAACGCAATAGGCCTCGGACATTATTAGATCGAGTATTAGTAATCTCATTAACGAACACGGGATTAACACATTAAGACATTTTGCAAGTGTCACCTGACGGCTTTATCGAGTTCCCTGTCAAGTAACACCATCATATGGTAATAGAAAGACTTGTAGTTCATTTGTATCGATTCAATGAATTGCTTGCGTAATACTAACCGGAGTTTGCGAGCATCAATTATAATTTGCTATCATTTTCTTGCTTCCTCTATCATCGGCAATGTCTTCGGAGCATGAGAAATGTCAACATGTTTGTTAAGTCTATCAATGTCCGAGTGCTTTCTCTTGTATTATAAGTGATTGGAACTTAAGTACTATAATATATTTTATTATTTAACTTGTATATAATTTTTTTTAGGTTTTAATTTTCATTCTCCTAACAATTTAAATTCTTTATATCGTTATTAGAGTAACAATACAATTAAAGTAGATTTAAATATCATTAACCGTCGTAGGGTTTTTTTTACTTTCACTCTGTTTCTTCAAGCAAAGTAGTAGTGTAAGAACCATTCATAAAAGCAATTTTAATATACAATTAATTTAGTATGACGTCATATTTATACAAATTCATTTCTTTAATTTAGTTTCTAATTGATTGTCAAAATAAAACTGCTAGAAGTTTTATTAATAGATTTAGAAAAATAAACGAATTAAACTTGAGAAAAAACGGTTAGACACTCAACATATTTTTAAATATTAATAGTTAGACGGTAGTCGTTACTATATTGATTAAATTATTGTGTATTTAAATGAAAATAAAATTTACCAAATTCAATCTTTACTTATATTATAAATGCAAAAGTAACTGTGTGTTACGCCTTTACGGCTATACCACTGAACTGATTTTGATAAAATTTGGAATGAAGCAAGCTTGCACCCCAAGGAGAGATATAGGCTACTTTTTACCTAATACCTGACCCTAATACTCAGGCGAAGCCGCAGGCGAAAACTAATAGGAAATATAAGTTTAAATTAATTATATTAAATGAATGGGCAACAATTAAGCAGTTTAGAGACCTTGGTAGTTTCTCGTATAATTACTTGATTTTACATAAATAAAAGCGAACAGGTTCTTATAACTGTTAACCAAATTGTGGGTGTGTTTGCAATAGCTCCGTCCATTGACAGCACTCATTTAAATTGACATTGATTGCGTAAAACAAATATCGAAGTTGGCCTTGTGATTGTTGAATATTTGCTTCTACAAGACAAACATTACAAACGTAATAATTAATTTAAATTACAATATTTATAGTACAAATATTATCTTACACGTTTATCTGTATTTGATTAATGTTACGACAAGTAATTAATAAACGTATATCATTTGTACATTGTAGGTATTTTGTTATGGCGTTTTTATTAACTTTCGTGTTTGGAGTTTACTCTATGCATGTTACATTCAATAACTAAATGTAAAGTTAAAAATACCTTTTATGTAAACCGTCAATTTCTGAAATGATGACACTACTTATCTAACAAAATACTGATCACTTATTCGCCGCCTATCGCGTTATCATCTGTCAGATGTCACTTACCAATGACCACTCTGATTTATGACAAATGAATGAACTTGACTGATCAACGTTTTAGAAACTGATGGTTATCCCGCACACGAAGAAAGTATAGTAATACTTTGAATCCTGTCAAATAATTGAGGATATTGTGTAGAACAGAATTTAATGTAAAGTATAAAGCCTGCCAAAGTGTAGATTGACTGAAGTATAACGTAATTCGATAACAGGCTGATGAAATCGTTAAATTACATCTGTTCCCGTATTAATATTCACAAATCTATAATCAATTTTCTATTCATAAAGGGCTTTGCATTATTATAGTAAGACTACGTAACCACAAGTATCATTACAAGTCATTACTATAATAATTGAATACGAAATGTAATAATAAAACGTTACGCAATTATATTAAGCAATTAACCAAAAATATGTAGATTTCTCACTTATTACGGACTTTCATGCGAGTAAAAGTACATACGTATAAAATGCTAAGTTAATTTCAAATAATTAATTTTATAAATAAAACATATTATTATTTTTAAAAAACGTTTAACTTACTCGTATATATATATATATATACGACGATTTAAAACGCTTAAACGTTAAAATTAAAAAGTATATACATTTCCAAATAATAAAATTTTGCTAATTGAAGATATTACATAACTTTAAGCGCTTTGTTTCGATGTCCGCGAATTTATCAAAATTACAGAATATATATGGACAAAATTTTAACAATTAATATTTTTTGAGTTTAAATTTTGCAAATTAATTTTTCGATACAAAAAAGCGAAAGTTTGCTTGATAGTGGAAGCACTTAAGAGTAACCGCTTCTAATCGAGAGTTATCTATACGTATAATAAAAACTGTAATTGTGTCGCTTCTGTACATTTAATACTACTTTTAAAACATCACGTCATACAAATTAATCAATCAATGTTATTCCTATTGCGATAATATACATAAAGAAAATATTTCAATCAATTGATTGATTTTTTTTAAACGTTTTTATGTGTACGTACTAGTAAACCTGCATGTGTCTAATTTCATTGAAATTATGCCACGTGTATTCTACCAACCCGCATTGGAGCAGCGTGGTGGAATAAGCTCCAAACCTGCTCCTCAAAAGGGAAGGAGGCCTTAGCCCAGCAGTGGGACATTAACAGGCTGTTACTGTTTCGAGTAAAATATTACTGACACACAAAAAGATTTTAATTCTAATACTTGTAATCAGTTAGTGCTCTTCATTTAAATAAGAAATTAAGGGTACTATAAAATCACTTTAAATTAAACCTCAATAGCATAAAGGGCTGTCAAGCGATGAACAAGCCGTAGGTTAGAGATACCCTTGTCGTATATAAACTTCCACTAAGACTGAGAACTTAAAGTGCTACTTTAGGCCTTAATTGAAGAAACTGTTAATCCTAAGCGTTTCAATTTAGCTTAATTCATTATAAAACAAATTACAGCTGAAATCAACTCATCCCTAACGAATTTCCTTATGCCTTTTTGAACATAGTAAGTTTTTCCTTGTCTCGATACTATGTAGGTACCTATTTGCTTAATACAATTTTCAATTAAACAATACATTAGGGTCCGTTCACACAGACCGGCTCGGAGAGGAGAGCAGATTTTTATCACGTTGGAAACAGTGTTTTGAGTGATTGTAGTAAAGTTTATTTTTGCATTTGCACCTTTTTTGTCATTAAAAATGCCTGAACGCGCTTCGTGTGAAGTAATAAAAGGAGCCGACCGGCTCCGCTTGCGTGCTCTTTCTCGCTCGCACCCGCTTTCAGATCTCTTCCAGCCGGTCGATGTGAAATAGTTGGCGGCTCCGCTCCGGCCAATTCCAAGCGTATACGACCCGGTCTGTGTGAAAAGAAAAAAGCAGGCCGATGCTCTCCGAGCCGGTCTGTGTGAACGGACCCTTACTCATAAAACACAACCGGAGTAATCCTACAAATACACCCCCCCCCCATATATATGACTGTTTATTGTATTGTATGATTAATTATTTTTATTGTTTAATAAGATATATTTATTATGCTTAGCATTGTTATGGTACAAATAAACATAATTTATATATAGAATTAAATAGTCATTTCAGTCATCACAGCCTCACGTAATAGTTGGAATCATATTATAAATATTGGAAAACTGTTTGTCTTGACTGACTATCAACGCATATCCAAAACTGCTGAGTCTAGAAAGCTGAAATTACGAACATAGGTAAGAATGAAATTTTGGATATTTTAACTTTTATAAGCAATGTTTCGGGATCACTGCAAGAATTATAAGTCGGTATTATAAAATATTTTTATCTAATGAAATATTGCTGATCTAATTGGACTAATAAGCAACTTACGAATTTCAATATGACTTCAAAAAGGAGGTTATCAATTCGGCCTTATTTCTTAGTGTGCATGTTCATCGATAGCTTCGCCGGTTATGAATTGATTTTGATTAAAAAAAAAATTTAGCCGGTTTTATCACAATATAATACCTTAAGATAAGTTCCATGTAAATTAAAACTGTTTCATTTGAGCATCGCTTTTAGAACGGAGTATTTGTAGTTAATATCTTAAATTTAATTTTACTGGTGGTAGGGCTTTGTGCAAGCCCGTCTGGGTAGGTACCACCCACTCATCAGATATTCTGCCGCAAAACAGCAATACTTGATATTGTTGTGTTCCGGTTTGAAGGGTGAGTGAGCCAGTGTAATTACAGGCACAAGGGACATAAAATCTTAGTTCCCAAGGTTGGTGGCGCATTGGCTATAAGCGATGGTTGACATTTCTTACAATGCCAATGTCTAAGGGCGTTTGGTGACCACTTACCATCAGGTGGCCCATATGCTCGTCCACCTTCCTATTCTATATAAAAAAAAAAACTATAACACTTATTTTATATTTAAAATAATAAAAAAAACAATTATAAATATATAGATGATGTTTACGACAACAATTACTCGTAATATATATCATAAGTGATATTCATAACATGAAAATACAATTTCCTTATGCAAAGCTAGCTGTCACTAAAATAATTTGTTTATTCACACATTCATCACACAAAACTATATAAGAACGCTCATTTGATCTACAATATATAATCTGTAGTCATTGTTAAAATGTAGATACAAATTTAGTATTCAGACTAGCTTGTAAATGTCCCACAGAAGGTAGGAGCTAATTCCACACGGTTCTTCCAATTGCTGGAACACATGTGGCAGATTATCATCTAACCCTGCAGGTTTCCTCACGTTATTTTCCTTCACAGCCGAGCAAGAGATAAATTATACACATTAATTAAGTATAAATTCAATGATGATTGACCGGATTTCAACCTACAATTACAATTTAAGATTAACGTGTTCTAACCACTGCACAATTTCAGCTAAGTATAATGTAAACGTAATAAGTATGTATAAATTAATAAATATCGACTTATTAAACAACATATTATTCTTAGGCCTATAATAATAATATATTTGTAATAAAACATGCATCGATTATTCATAAACTTGTTTTTCTGCATTTATCGTAATTTAAACGTTACGAATAGTTTATATATTTACAAAGGAATTCAATAATTCCAGCTGTATCTCGCAAGTTTTCCCACGATACTGAAGTTGGTGCTATGATAATTTTTTCTATACACTTATTACCTCTTCTAACTGTCAAAGGTGACAGGCGACTGGTTGACAACCGATAGAAAGGCGTGTAACTAGCTATAGCGTAATTATAAACACCGTTTAATGATCGGTTTTCGAAGGTAAAAAAATAATAATATTAAGACCGCCGTGAGAAAAAGTATATTATATATATAATATAAATATGTAATGTTCTGACTCTTTCTATTATACGTATTATGTAATTCGCGATAAGTAAATCGATATAATGGGAATCGGATATAAATTTTGTTCGGTATTTTTTATTCAATAGTGTGTTAGTGAATTGAATAATCGTTTATAATTACTTACGTTTATGAGCCTCTGCAACGTCGAGACGTAGGAGTTTTCGCTATGTATGATAGCGGCGACCACATGCCTACGACGGAGTTGGACTGGTGTGAGGGAGTCCGGTGGAGGGCCGAGAGAAGGCGGAGGCACCCTACCGCCTCGTACTTCTCCTCCGCAGGAGAACATATCCTCCTCCAACTGGAAACGAAACAAAAAATATACCATTTAAATAGTTTTATTATTATATATTGCTGTGGTATACAATATACATTATTATAGTAAAAGGAAGATATGTCGTTTTAGTATTGAGCAGTTAAATGAATGAATCAAAGGAAGCTACCATTTAAGGCTCTCTATATGTGGCTATATGTAAGGAAGCTATAAAAATAAATGTCTATGGTTGAAAGATACGTGATAATGGAAATATTAGGTGAAGGTGCAAAATATTATGAGCTTCTGCTATTGCTTGTCAAGAAAAGACCTAATTTCATAGAGCTGTTCTGTTTTCAAGGGTATTTTTTTTCAATCGAAAATTTAATTAAATGTTTATATGTAAGTCCTACTACTGCCCATTCATCCAAATTCGATATTCAAATGACCCTTTTGGATTAGATTGTCTGGAAGAAATAATTAGTTCTACACTTTACAATTATTCTGCACCATTTTATGTGGTGTGTATACAATAGAGCATAAAAAATAAAAAAATAAATTATTATTATACAATAGCTCTAACAAAATATTTCAGACATCACACCAAACAACAAAAACTGTCTTATGTCATGCTTAAGCAATGAAGAGCACCCACCACGAAATAAATTTAATAAAAACTACAAAATCACACTTATTTTATACTTGAAAAATATGCGTATATGTAAAATTGTAAATAGTTCTAATGCACGTTACTGAAATAATGCTATCTCTTTCTGATATATAAATTTATTATTTTCACGAGGAAAATATTATGAAAACTAATATGAGTATATAATTCCAGAGACGTGTGACAAAACTGTACAATGAATCTTTCCTTGCTGGGTTTTCGGAATTGACAAAAACATTACGTATTTTATTATTTACAATATTCAATGATATTTAAATTAATTTAAATAAACTCAAAGCAAAACGAAGAGAATAACGTAAATGATTGAATTTGTTTAACCTTGATAGCAAACATGTCTTCATTCAATTCGGTAAATAAGTTAATGTTGATGTTTAAAAGAAACACTTTATCGCTAAATGATGTGCTAAATGTGAATGCGGTATATAACGTCTTGTTTCCTTGACAGTATCCAGATGATGCGATTTCACTCGTGCATTTGTGATCGACTTAGAAACATGAGCGTGAGCATGTGATGAAATTCAGCCGGCGCGCGTCGAATCGTGCAGCGAACATATATCATGCGTGTATAAACTCGTAAAATTGCCTTTCGATCACGCTACTATATTTATACATAGGCACGAAATGAACAAAACCGGTTCATTTGGATAACGTTAACTTTGAAATTATATGACATTATGGTATATGCGTAAACGTCAAAAGCCCAAAAGCCCGTACCCGTCAAACGATCACGTGACTTACGTATACATCGAATGTTGTCATCGAGACTGAGTACACAGCCGTATCACGGAGTAGTTTAACACAGAACATTTTAATACATACGCGAATACAATCCCTCGGATAACCGGTAAGAAAAATGTGAATTCACTTTTGACATTTACGAATAACACGTTACTCATGCCGCTTCACTAAAAATATACTGAAGAAAAAAAAATTACAATTGTAAACATGTATCCACTACGGTAGCTCACTGGACAGCGATCGCACATCATTATATCACATATTTAAATAGATTATTTATTTAACAGACTAGTATGTACGCGTTGACGAGGATTCCACATCGTTACTGAGGTTTGTTGTTGAACGACGAGACAACCGCGCGTCCGATCATGATTCATCACTATATAAATGTGAATCATGTTCATAATATATTTAATTGTACAGTTCCTTGAGAAGCCGATGGAATTAAAGATGGCGTGCGAGCCAATGACGTATTTTAATTTCAGGATTATTGTCACAAGTAGCAATCGCAAAACAGTAGTACGCTGTTCATTGGGCACCACTTAGCTTTAATGAACTTAATGTTCCGATATAGTAAAACTGGCTTCATATAATAAGGAATGATAAATTAAAATTTACAATTGTCATTGGTCATAAGTGATCTAATTATGATTTGTGAATAGAAAACAATCTACAAAATGCAAATTTTGTATTGTAATTATAATTACTAAAAAACTTTAACCGTGAACTTGCTTTGAATTTCATATACTAATCTTAATATTAATGACGAGAGCTTATCATAATATGCTTTTTTTTTTAATCTACCTGCTATCGTTTTTAGTAGGTTTTGACATTGACAGTTCGGCCTTACTTATAAATGTTGTTTAGTTAAATACAGGTTCTCTCTTTCCGTCATTATTGATTCCACATTTGAAAGAAAAAGGAAATCGCATTGTTTAAGTAATCCGTTTCTAAATAACATATATAGAAAAATAAGCCTCAAAGTTTATGATTGATTGTATATTGCCGATTCTCGATTTAGTCAATAGTAACTAGGTCGAAATGCTTGCGATCTAAATGTAAAACACAAAGGAATCAATTGCTTAATTTCAAATAATTCCATACAAAAAAAAAATCTATTAAAATTTACATAATAGAATTCAGCGGAGTTATCAAAACAATCCAATGTTAGGAATGTTGCTTGCATACGACAGCTAGTTCAATATCCTGTTTCGATCTCGTACCGCTGCCGGAATACCGGACCTAAACCGGATTTGCATACAAAATGCAATAGCCGGTGCCATATGAGTATGAATGCTGCCAAAGCATGGGAATATTGAATTGTTAAATTAATTTTCGAAATAGGAGTTGGTAGAGTGAAGTATAATATAACTAATAAATGAGGTGTGTTTTCTGAAATGCAAGATTTTTTACAATGTATCTATGTACCATATTTGATTAATATAATTTTGATTCTGAATAAAATTTGCGGAACAAGAGTCTATATTATTTTTTGGGTACTTATATTTTGAGACGAAAATAAATTATCATCTACAGTTCACACACATATTGTAATATTCATCAGTGCCTAGCATAAATGCAACCGAAAGTTGTTTATCTAAAGATTTAAGACCTGAGGTTATCCTGTAAGCCCAAAGAACTAGTTTTAATGAGGAGAAAGTGGAAACTATTCCTTGATAGCAGACTACAGGTGTTGTTGCAGGGTAGGCTTAATGAGTAGAATGGTGATAAAGCTGAAAGATGAAGACTTACCTCTGGCAGTTTAGGCATTTTGTCAGTCTCGTGTGTATGCATGTCGTATTGGTGCGTGGAGCCACGGCGCACGCTGAACCAGCGTGCGAGCCGCCCCCCGCCTTCGTCTTCGGGGGGTGGTGCGGGGGGTGACGGCGTGTTGCCGCCGCTTCGCCATCGCTCGCACAACTCACGCGCACGGCTCAGGGTGTTCCGTAATTGACCGCTGCTCCTGCATGAATGAAAGTATTTGTTATTACTTTTTAAATGACAGTCGATTTCTTTAAAATTCCATATACATTAATTTGTTAGTTATAAACGAACAGAAAAGGCTAAATGGCTAGAATACGTGTATCTTTACCGAAGCTTGCGTTGGTTAAAATCCCGGCGCCAGCGCTAAGCCCACTTAGTTCTATTGCTTGATTTATAATTATGATTAATTTTGATAACATTATAAGGAAAGCAACATGTGTAAAACGACATTCTGCTATAATTGGAAACTGCCAAATCTCATTGAAGCAGCATTATTTCGTCGACAAGACCAAAGAATGCTTTTGCTTAGTTTGCACTTTACAGGCTGTTACTTGTCTACATGTAAAAATCAAAACATAAAAATGTAATTTGAAATCGTTTGTCGATTTGATCATCCTATAAATACATTTAATGGTAATGTTCCCTTGCATTCTTATCACTGACTCACTTAGGCTTAATTAACAGCATTATTGAAAGGATGTTGGCAATTACTCTTTACGGAAGAGCTTCAATTGAGAGAAAAATATCACTCAACCAATCTTATGTATCGGTGAAACTAAATAGAAACTGTACCGTACTTGTTGGATAACTTTCGGAAAATTATTTAATAGTCGCACTCCTTTGCCGTTGCCTTATATTTATAACAGAGGTAATCAATCAAACCGCTCTATTTCTAACATTTCGTTTCCTGTGAGAATCTACAGACTTAGGATATGAAGTTAGGTTTCACTGTAAATTATGAAAGAGGTTCTATAGGGAAGAGATCGCCTTTATTCGTATGGATAAAATCTGAATATGTTTTAAGCAATTCGTAATTACATCCGTTATTAAGCCACCTAAATCTACCAAATTTCAACTTTCATCGTTCAATATATCCATAGAAAATAGGGTGTAACAGACTACAGTATATTATTATTATACGGGTTCCATTTATTTTTTTTGGATATAGATGCGGGGCCTTAAAATAACTAACAAACCATTTAACTTTTTTCCTAGTGAAATACAGTTCAAACATAAACATTATAAATAAAACAGTTTTAGTAGTCGTTAATTTTATAGAGGTAACGTAAGGTATTTCGAACGATAGCAACAGGACAAGTGGCATTCTCTCGTAATGGTTAACGATTGAACTGATCGTTGTCTGATCTCTAGCGCAGTCTTGTGTTGCAAATACCTCAGTACAAAGGTTCGATTATAATGGGAGCATTGTGTACAAACAGGCGCTTGAGTACATTAGATTAAATGTCATTCCAATAAACGATATCGTCATCACCGGAGCAATTGAACTGGATGTTCGCAAATATAACAAAACGTCTCATTGACTAATGGAAGACTATTTAAATGACAATGGAACAATTAATTTAATAAAGTAATAAACATTGATCTCCCGAAGACAATAAATGATATGTTACAATAACTTTGTACTATATGATTATAGAAGGATAAATTTTAATTCAAATTCATCAATTCAATATAGAAGCATTACAATTATTAATTGATTGTCAGAGTGACCCTGACCTGGGAAGACCCGGCGAGAGGCACTCAACGAAAATTAAATAAAATCAAATCAAAACATACTTCATTCAAGTAGACGCTAACGATTGCGCCATTTTACAAGATAACATTAAATTTAAAGCTACAACCGGTTCAGGTTTAGATCGTACCAAGAATAACCGACTCGATAGATTACTCTTTTCTGATCAATCTAGTTACATAGATAATCTCACAATGGTCGCCATACTGTTTAAAACATAAACAAAATTATTTAACTTCTTAATAAATTCACGTTGCTTTTATTTGATAGTATTTACTTAAAATGTTAACATTGTTAATATTTACGCAATATTATAAACACGTTTCGTTTATATTCTACCTTGTAAGGTGCGAATACAAAAGGACAGCTAACGATTAAGCTTCGCATTATATTTATTCATCACACACTTGCAAGATAATTTTATTCTATACCGTGACAAATATGACGTAAGCGGTCATATCTATCATAGCTTTGTTATTAAGCAGTTTGATTATTCGACGACTATTTCACGAATATTTTGAATATGATTTAATGACATAATCTGTAAGTTGGATTTATACAAAATTATTAAAGGTGCGGCGACTTAATGCATTCATCATTATTATTGTTGATAACACGAAATCAAAACTTGTACGTACATTTTTTGTGTGTGCTGTCATAATGAAAATCTATTACCAATTTAGTTGTAAGACTTGCAACTTTATGTCAATATTAGTGAAAACCTCGACATTGCAAGCGTCGAATTTAGTTTATGACGAAAATCCTTCAAAATCTGCTATTTTAATATATATCATGCGTATTTTAATTATACGTGATACAAGATATTTCAATTATTAGGTAACAGCGGTAAATTAAAATAATAAAAGTATTTCTTGGTTTTAGTAGCTCGCAGAGCTATATAAACTTAAAATGAAGAAAGTAATTTTAAATCAAAAATCAATTTTATTATAATTAGACGAGCCGGTTGGCGTGGTTGGTGGATGCTTGCCTTTTACGCCGAAGGTTGTGGGTTCGATTCCCACCCAGGACAGATATTTGTGTGCATGAACATATCTATTTGTCCTGAGTCTGGATGTAATTATCTATATAAGTATGTATTTACAAAAGAAAAATAGTATATGTAGTATATCAGTTGTCTGGTTTCCATAGTACAAGCTCTGTACAAGCTTAATTTGGGATCAGATGGCCGTGTGTGAAAAATGTTCCAGGAACAAAAAAAATTATTTTATATAGATTGTAATAAATCTAAAGAACAATGTTAAAGTAATTCTTATAACAAGTAAAACAATTTTATATAAAATATTTTATAATTTGAATTTCAGTTAGTTTTATAGATTACCGTATTGTGTTCCGTTGACATAGTCGTTTGCGATTTCAAGGTAGAGTGATAAGACAGTTGAATTGTTGATTGCATTTAAGTTAATAAATAACATTATGTCGCAAGCTTTGTTGAACCTTGAGAATACAATTAAGTGGTGCGAATCGCCCACGTCCTATTGGGCTGTCACATGAACAGTATGATTAGTTATACACTAAAAATCACAATGTAGAACAACACGCGATTCTCTTCCATATAATTACGTACAATAGAATTGAAATTCCGCAAGAGATTTATAATTTGACAAGTCTTTAGTCTGTAATAAAAATTAATATATTCGCTAGGTAAATTACGAAATAATGCAATATGTATTAAATATACAATGATAAATGAGACAGACGACGTACTGTCTGAGGTCTCGTCAGCTTATCTGTTTGACCTATAGCCTGTGTCATAACGATACACAATAACATGGATGAAATATGTTCCTTTGTAAACACCATCCCCTATTTAATTTTACGTCTTATCGTTCAAAGAAATCGAAATAGTTTAAGTTTTGTATGTTAATTTAACGCTTTTGGCATTTGATATTTATCTATTATGTTAAGAAATAATAAATTATGAGTTATGAGCTCGAGTGTGTAATGTTTAGAACACCAACGTAACCGAAAATCACGGGTGCAAGCGACCACTAATATTTTACTAAATTTGTGTTTATAATTAATTTCGTATGCTGTGAAGAAAGACATCGTGAGAAAACCTACATGTTTCGGGCTTAATTACTAAACTTGTCAACCAGCTCACATTGGAGCAGCGTCAAGAAATGATTTCCAAACATCTAAAGGTTCTTAACGTTCCACATATTCACGGGCTAAAAATTTAAAGATTCAATGTGTCGAAAAACACGTAGCGCTGTGCTTGATCTTTCTACCGTCGAATCGGTTTGATCACACATTAGACAATGGCAGTGAGAGCATAGAGAGTGCAACCTGTGTTGTACGCACAATTGTACACTAAAGTGTACCCCTGCGCAGTTGGCTAGTCTTTATAAATGGACGGTGCCGATCGCATGTAATGAAAATTAATATGACGTTCATTATGCAATTACGCGTCAGATATAATTAGATTTGGAATCAATACAATTATTTGTAATCCAGATATACTTACTATAAAAATGTTCAACATATACACAAATAGATCGATAGAGAAACTTCGAAACATGACGTGAGGATATCAAAACAGCGATTTACGTCCGAGAGCAGGATTCTCCCGATTAAAAATACTAATTTAAAATTTATTTTAGATTAGGTATTTATATTTAATTTAATTATATTTTATGATTTATCTATTTTTATATTACAGCTTATTGTTAGACCGTCTATCAATGAAGATTACAAAGCTAAATTATATTTAAGGCAACGATCTTAGCAGCGAAGCAGTAACCATAAACTTCAACAAATGTACGAAAGAGACGTAATAGTTTTCGCTCGCGGCTCCGCCCGCATTTTAGGAAGCGGGGCTGTGGGCTGAGGTTTTACGTATAAAAAAATAGCCTTTCTTTCTTGGGGTTTCAAGTTTGCTTCATACCAAATTTCATCAAAATCGGTTTAATGGTTTAGCCGTGAAAGCGTAACAGGCAGACAGAGTTACTTTCGCATTTATAATATTAGTACAGCTAATCCAAAAAAAGGCGGGTCAAACCGCGAAGTACAGCTAACAACATTGTAAAACAAGAACTCAATACGGTCCATAGCATAGCACGGTCAAATAGCGTCTTATAAATACAGTTACGTTTGGTATAATCTGTAGTTAATATTAACGTACGAACGAGCATTAGGTAACGCTGACAATAGGGGCCAGAATAATTACCCCTACTACAGGTACGTATTTATCATTATCACTAACGAATATGCAAATCAAGTTTACCGCTAACCTTGACATTATTTACGTTGCTTACCTCACTGAATGTGATAAATATCAAATAAATAAAGTTACTAATTATTGCAATAACTTAAGAGACGTATGCTGAAAAATATTTAAACGCATAAAAAATGCGTAATAGCTTTCTAGAGATGTGTGTCAGTAAAGTCAGTGGTGCAGAATTTTGACAGCCTATATAAAACGTTTTATGAGTCAATTGAGAAAGTGCATGCGGTTTTTAAAAAAGAAAATGATAATATTCGCCGTTTTTAAAACGCGGATACATTCCGATGTATTGTTTGAATTATGATTAAATGAAATATAGGTCGAATTTTAGTGGATATAATATATACTTCCGAAAACGTTGATTTTCCATATTAAATCTTATTTATATAGTAGTTAAATGTGACACATTCAATACTCTCATAAAATCTGAACCAACCATGTCGTCTCGCGTCATATATTCAAGAGCAAAACAGCAATACTTGATATTGTTGTGTTCCGGTTTGAAGGGTGAGTGAGCCAGTGTAATTACAGGCACAAGGGACATAAAATCTTAGTTCCCAAGGTTGGTGGCGCATTGGCTATAAGCGATGGTTGACATTTCTTACAATGCCAATGTCTAAGAGCGTTTGGTGACCACTTACCATCAGGTGGCCCATATGCTCGTCCACCTTCCTATTCTATAAAAAAAAAAAAAAGCTCAATATCCGCAGTTTTTGTTACAAAATTTGTGTGTGTTCGTTTTTTCCTGAACTGACTAGAACTTACACATAGTAAAATTAGAAAAAAAAACCATCATCTACTTTAATTAAGGGACTTGAAGTCGAAGTCGTAATCAATTTCTACTCAAGTTATGATGAGACGATATATATATATGATACACAACACACACACCCAAAAAAAAGAGAAATATAATTTCAAATTACATAGAATAGAACTCTGAATCCTTCCAAATGGTCTATAATACGCAGTAGTTAACGTAAAAGTACCAACTAATAAAAAACGACTGTAATATAAACGACTCGAGTTATAAACAATATTGACATGAGTTATAATAAAACTAACTCAAATGCAAAAACTAACGCCGTTGAGGAAGTTACCTGTCTTCATTATTACAACCGTGTCAAGGATCACGATAATTAAGGACAGATATTACACGAGTCTATTATTTTTATTTAAAACATTATACAAATAGAATACAAATGACAACACTTTTATAATTTAAACACTATTATATATTACAAAAAAAAACATTTTATATTATATATATATATATATATATATATATATATATATATATATATATATATATATATATATATATAATATATATATATATAATATAAAATGTTTTTTTTTATGTATTTATTCAAAATCGATAAAACATCTCTTTTCAAACTAAATAAAATTGATACAATTTTATGAAGTTGTTCTAAAACGATATCTCAGATAATAGAGTTAAACGGTCATTCAGCGAGGCAGTGCCCTCTGGTGGCCCCTGCAGTTTGAACACAGGAAATTTGTGTTAATTGACCAAGCGACGAAGTTAATTGTCGAACGCGACGAGACCACACGAGTATAGAATAGGAAGTATATGAGCTAACTTGCCAACTGTCAGCTATCTAAACTTGGCACGCTTTTGGTACAATTTCATTATTGTTATTATAAAATATATATGTTGTTCTACTATTGTCTAATAATAACAGTTATTGGACTATAAAATCGTACAATGTTTATGATTAAATATATGGTGTTAAAAGGCCTGATATAAATAACTCTTAAACTTAATTTTGGTAATAAGAAGAGAAACAGTAAACAGATGTTGGTTGTTTTATATAAAACAAGCCTTACTTAGGTCCTTTTAGCACCAAGCCAAGAATTATTCTTCTTTAACCTTTCAATTTTAATTCGTTTTTTTTTTATAGAATAGGAAGGCGGACGAGCATATGTGCCACCTGGTGGTAAGTGGTAACCAACGCACATAAACATTGGCATTGTAAGAAATGTTAACAATCGCTTACATCATCAATGCGCCACCAACCTTGGGAACTAAGATGTTATGTCCCTTGTGCTTGTAATTATTATATAGTATTCGTTGTTGGAGGGCAACTGATGATTGAACAACTTTATTAATTTATCATCTATTGTGTACGAGTTGCAGATTGTCGTTAACTTTAAATATTTTATGGGTAGTAAAATTACTGAATGATAACGAATGCTACAGACGTTAAAGCTGTTCTGCTAGTAAACGTACTTATCACTTAGAAGCTCCCCCACCCATTCGACTGAATTGGTTCTAATTTCGGAATAACCATCAATCATACTTAGTAAAGACAGCCCGAGCCTATTTCCTTCGTTTAAAACGATTCGAATGTGAGGATTGAGTGGTTTTAGTGCACTTGTATATTTTAGTATTCAATGTTTATTGTTCCATAGACAATAATTCGAGTTGTCACTAGCGCCTTGTCTTTACACAGATATATGTATATATATAAGTGTCGGTAGGTAAACAAAAACGTTTTAAAAATAAAACTGTCTTATTTATCCGGATCAAAATTTAATGCTTCGAAATTTAAACAAAATTAATCTTAGCAAATGAAAAATTAAGGCAAATGTTAAAATGTAACGTCTCATCGAATGATTTAAAATTATACGAACAGCCCTGAATCCAAGCACGGCAGACTAATTTATTTGTTTTTCATTTAAAAGAAATGTTCTCTCAGAAGGTTTAATGCTATTCATATCGTAATTCAGACTCGGTGACATCTAACAAGATAAGATAAAATAATTAAATATAAATGAAAAATATTTCGAAATAAAGATTATTAGGGGCTTAATTTAAATTATAGACTATTTCACGACATAACTGAAGATGAACGATAATAGACAACTGTTTTTTTTTAATTGACGTCGAAAAACTTTCTTGGAAAGTATCTTATAACTAATATTGCAGAGAATAGTACCTAATTTCGATTTATATAAAGTAATGGTGCCGATGCTACACACATCGTAAAGAAAATACACACATATATAAGTTAGTACACATCGTGAATGAAACTACTTTAACAGGATTAAAATAATTGCTTTCTTTTTTTTTTAAATACAATATAGAAAGAGATAGCAATGTATTTTGTTTACAAAGAGAATCGGCACGAGTGTCAAGTGATGGTTAGATTTAAGTTGTTTCTATCATACCTAGAGTCCAGTGTCGAGTTGAGCCGCTGGGAGCGCCTGAGCGGAGTGTTTCGCACCGCGCTTACAGGTTCCTCCCAGCTGCCTCCCGCCGACCGGTGCTCATCTGCGGAATAAAATAAATTACTAAAATTTTTGATGTATTTTCACATAATATCAGAAGGTTATTAGCTATCTCATGCTAAAGGTTAAGCGATTTCAAATACAAATATATAAATACACTTATATTAAATCATATATCTATATTATTTTATATATAAGAAATGATATCACCGAAGATAACACACACTAATTAAAAAGTCATGCTTCGAATGTCTCTGTACTCTTTTCTAATACATTTCTAAATAGATAGGATTATAACTAAGTCAATCAAAAAAGCCTGCTATAAGGTTTTTATTATATAACTTACTCTAAGTCCATTTGTTTTCCATCATCATATGAAGCAATAAAGAAATAATTTTAAATTACCAATTGAACACAAATAATTTTATAAACATTATTTAACAGTTTTAAATACATATATATACTTATATATATATTGAGTGAAATGTTCGTAAATAACTTAGATATCCGTTACAAACCGAATTTCGAAGCTTAAAATTATGTATCTAAGGACCTTGAATGTAAAGCGTGGGCATCGAGGCGACCACGTTTTTGCAATGTTGGAAACTTATATCGTTTAATTTAAAAATGTTCGCTGCAAATAAACGGATGAATTCACAAAGCTGTCAATGTTTAATTGAAAATATATTTACGTACTCTTATATTTCTTTATCACTTTGTGTTTAATTTTAGTCAATCTGTTATCACATTTTCTTGAACGTTTCATATTAAAATTCATCACTGAATTAACCGCATCACGATAACTGTTTACGGAATTAATTGTTACATAACATTTATCTCAAGGTTTAAATTTATATGAAATTTAACACTGAACACATGTTAACACTATAAAGCCGTAAATATCACTAAACACAAAAGTGATGTATCCCACACACACATACATATATACATCCATATGTACATACATAATTATATAGTAGACGTATAATGGTGTCGGTTACTTTATCACGCACACTAATATATAATAAAATGTGATGTAGTTCACAATATTCGTTGATTTTCTTACTTATATATTGTAATTCGAAAAATAATTATAAATTTATTGAATTTACGAGAAAATATAAAACCTTATTCAAGTTTAAAATGATCATACGATAATGAGATATAGTTATTATCAAAAATTCAAGCAATTGGTTTCGAAAAAAGAATTGTTTACATTTTTCTTTTTTTATAATTTAGCACTTACCATGTGCTATTATTACATGAGCTTTGGCGCACCTTGGGAGAGGCCTATGTTCAGCAGTGGACAACGATTGGCTGTTGATTGATTGATAGATTGATGTGCTATTAATTCATAGTCCATATATAATATAGTATAAATTTTGGGAACAATAGATGGAGAGAGACTGTACTAATTATAAATATTAATCTATTATTCTATTATAAAGCTAGAGTAAATTTGTATGGTTGAATGCGCTAATTTCAGGTATTACTACCTACCAGGCCGAACTGTGTAATTGCTTAAGATAACCCATTTATTGGGGAAGGTAATGGGCTATATAATTTCACGCTTCGGCTCTAAGAAGTTGAGTAGTTATTATAAACGATAACCAATGGCTAACTCTGTAAAATAGGCATCTATAACCCAAATTAAACGCAGCATATACAAATACAACGAATAAATAATTAATAAGAAGAACATTTTTACTAATTACTTTCAAAAGACATGGACGTTTGAAGACAATATATATACATAATAATTTTGTAAATAATCTGCCTATAAAGACTTTTCAATGGTTTTGACATATTTTTAATAACTGTAATTTCATACCGTGCCAATTTTATTAGGCGCCTATAACAAATTCCAATACACAGGCGGGTTGATAATTTTACATTATTCAACAACACAGTTATTTAAAATTAAATTAACCGTGCTCAAAGTAAGCGCAACAGATCGTTTGGTTGCAATCATCTGTTAAAACAAGAAACATTTGCACAGCTGATTACTAACACTCAAGCAAGTTTAAACAGAACCATTATGTTTACAATGATTAGCAAATCAGTTAGGTAATTAGGATAATCTTCACACATATATTATACAAAAGTTTATTTTAATATTTATATAGTACGCTACAAGAACGTATCGTATCGTTTTCAGTATTTTATAAAAGTTTCATATGATGATTCTGGAATTAATTTAAACGCATTCGAAGAACTTGTAGTATTTTCTGGTGGATTTATGTATTTTATATACATATATATTTATTTGACGTCGTGGTCCCCAAACAATTGTAAGGTACAAAAGGCTTATTTCAATTCTCATGCAATGCAATTCTCTGCAAATTAACCTTTACAATCTAGTTCGAGATCGAGGACTCAAAACCTGGCAAGTTTTCATAAACTTTGTTTTTATAGGTCATGTCTTGTATCAAAAAGCAAAACATATTTTGGAAACCAATGTGTCGGAAACTTTTCTTACCCGCAATTAAGCAGCGGAGATTATGACCTGTTATCATACATTTTTATGATTGTACAATAATTAAATATGCAATAGTAGCCCGACTTTCCTTAAAATTAAATTTTGTAAAAATCCTTTTCACCAGACGCTTACGTTATAAAATTGAAACATAGGTATTTTTCAGCTTTCAAGGCTCAGTAGCCTTCGCTGTGCGTTGATTCAGTCAGGACAAACGATTTTTGAAGTATCAGATTTAATAATTTCAAGTAAATTAATTCGTGATGTAAGCTATAAAGTAAAGGCACATTGAGTTGTCCGCGTCGACATCGGACACTATTATCAATTTCAATTAGATAACGCTTCACCTTTATCTCGACCGTGTCGAAACTAATACAAGCTAATTTACTCTATACACATTCCCTATATAAATGTTATCTATATCGAGTTCGTTAAGTGTATATAGTACTAGTTGCCGGGCCGGACTTCGCGGAGACTTATATTCGATATATATATATATACATATATATATATATATATATATATATATATATATATGAGTGTTCAATATACTTATATCTACACTGAAATACTTAATATTTAACTATTCAAACCACCACTGTTTTTTTGTTCGTGACATTTTTAAAATGAACAAATTCTTTTATTGACCGATATGCTATCGTTTTGGCACAACTTGCCAGACATAACTAATTGTTGATTTAAGATATCTACGTACACATATCTAGAGTACACAGAGTTAACGGTATAATATAGGTTAGACGTATATCCATCTTGAAAGTATAAGCTATTGTGCTATTCGTATGCGAACTTGCGATGACGGTCAGATTAGTAAAATTTAAAATAAAACTAGGTGCTACTAAAAATTTTTCTGCTATTCATAAGCTAAAAAATGCAGTCAAAATGATATATTGCATAACTTTACGTTTTATTTTTGAACAAAAGATTACAATGGCAATGATGATGTCCTGGCCGACGTTACCCACGGCGGCGATTCTTAAGGAAGATTAACCAAATGCGCAGGACTTATTATAGTGCAGTGTGTGCTCAACCACGAAGCTCTATAAATTCTTTAACTTATATAATCCGATGAGCGAAAAGAGTCAAGGCGGAGGACCAACGGCTCTACGTGCCTTCCGAGGCTCGAAAATATAATAACTGCCAACTTTGAAACTTCATGCCGATATTGAGTTTTTTTTGCCATTAACTATTACAATTTTTATTGATCCCACCCGGGGGTTTAACCTAAGACCTCTTACAGTGTTATGACATAGTAAATAGGGCCAACGAGACAGTTAAGGTTGCCAATAAATTTTATACGAATTATGTACGAAATAGTTTTTAAATTTCAATTAGTAGTTATGTCTTTTCTTGTTATTGGATGATAGTTGTGGTGGATATTTCAGCCTAGAGTTTATATACTATCAATATCTCTGTCATATGAGAAAGCAGAAAGCCGTGGCATATCTTAGGTTATTTCAATCACGATGTTGTAAATCTGCTATCGTAACTGCTGGATTAAGACGTCCGTATTCTGAATAATGTCGACCCTCATTCCGCTACTGTCGATAGTCGATACGAAAACGTCGTAAATCATCACAATATTAAAGCAGCGATAACGTTTCCTAGATTGCATGATATTCCGTTTTATACGTATGCTAAGTTGTTAAGTTTCTAATTTCATTCAAAGTATACCAGTAAATAAGGTCTTTAAATAAATATACAAGCCATTTTAAAATATACCTTTGAAAGCAAGATAATTTGAAATAATAAAAAAGGAATGTAACAGCTGTGAATGTTCCACTGCTGGGCTATATACCTTACTTCCCTTTTGAGGAGAAGTTGTGCAGCTCATTCCACCACGTTGCTCTAATGCGGGTTGGTGTATACACATGTGATGGAATTTCAGTGAAATTAGACACATGCAGGTTTTCTCACGATGTTTTCCTTCACCACCGAGCACGACTTGAATTATACAAATTAATCACATGAAAATTCTATGGTTCTTGCCTGGGTTTGAACGCGCAATCGTCGGTTAAGATACACGCGTTCACGCTGGGTCATATTAATTATAATATATTATATATTCAGTGAAAGTAAAAAATAAACAAGCGTGTGTTGAACGAATATGATCCTGCAAAATGTCTAAATAACATATTGTTATCAGGAACTTTACTCGTCATTTAAAAAGTGAACACAGTTGTTCGGGGCCGATAACCTGATTAGATAGAAGGCTGACCCGCTAGGTAGTGTGAACAGCAAAATTACAGGTCCAACGCAAATCGATTTATGGACGGTCAGTACCGCTTGCCTATCTAAAGATCTCTGTACCGCATTGGTTCGAGATCAGAGCCGCCGCCCTGCACGCCCCGTCACTCATACACTCATTGTTTGAAGCTAGATCTTTATGATTCATACCGCCATATTGCAAATTTCAGATAAGAATGCAGCAAATAGGGCGTTGCAAGCAAACAATCGTGTTTGAAGAGTTATGCCTTTGACATAATTTCCATTGCGAAACCCGGTTTCTGAGATATATGGAGATAATAAAATGGAATCGCAAGTTTGTTCATATATGCTATATTATCTATTATGATTATTATAAATGCTTTGTATTTTAATGAGTTAACTTGTATTAAAACTATTTCAGATCAATTTTAACAATAAATATGTATGTTTTATGGTTTTCTTAAATGACGTCAGAAATACAAAATCGTCACAGTTTTAGCCAGAATACCACATTGAATAATACTATGGAAATCTAACCACAATGACTAATTAAATTTTGCTGTTCTATGAACAGTCTTAGTAATACTAAACCTTAAGTGTAATAACATTTCTGTAGTAAACCGTTTTTATAACTACGCTACAAAATATAAGATAATTCGATATATAAATATTTTAAAGTAGCGCATCTTAATAATATTATAAATGTGAAAGTGACTTTGTTTGTTTGTTACGCTTTCATCGCTACATCGCTTACATCGCTAATGCACCACAAACCTTGGGAACTAAGATGTTATATCCCTTGTGCCTGTAATTACACTGGCTCACTCGTCCTTCAAACCGGAACACAACAATACTAAGTACTGCTGTTTTGCGGTAGAATATCTGATAAGTGGTCGGTACCCAGACGAGTTTGCACAAAGCCCCTGGCACCACGTAAACCTACACACGATCATCTTGAAATTTTGCATACACTTGTCAGGGGTACAGAAAGAGAAGCAAGGTATTTAACAACTCCCGCTCCCCTCAAACAAAGGCGAAGCCACGTGCAGGAAGTAATTTATAATATTAGTGCAGATATCCTAATCATGGACAAAGGCTTCCTTTTGACTCTAAGATTGGAATTTATTCCACCAAACTGGTTTATGACATGAATGTATAATATGTTATATCTCATTCTTGCATTCCACATTGCTTGGAATACCACTCGAATTTTATCATTTTTTCTTAAGATTAAGAATTTTTAGTTGGACATTTCGCGTGATTAAGTCAAAATTCTATTACGCTATCTGAACAACATAAGATCAATATTATTAACCCATAGTTTCTTATACTTAAGTATTTGTTTGGTCTTTTAACTAAATTCGAATCAAATGTTAATTAGTTTTCTTTTTAATTGATACATACATATATGATTAAATCTACACGCTTGTTACTTTAGTGTTTGTAATTAGAATGTGAACAAATCACAGACAAGAAACTGACAAGATATATATAATTTTAATATGGATTTTTTTTTTATAGAATAGGAAGGTGGACGAGCATATGGGCCACCTGATGGTAAGTGGTCACCAAACGCCCTTAGACATTGGCATTGTAAGAAATGTCAACCATCGCTTATAGCCAATGCGCCACCAACCTTGGGAACTAAGATTTTATGTCCCTTGTGCCTGTAATTACACTGGCTCACTCACCCTTCAAACCGGAACACAACAATATCAAGTATTGCTGTTTTGCGGTAGAATATCTGATGAGTGGGTGGTACCTACCCAGACGGGCTTGCACAAAGCCCTACCACCAGTAAACTAATTTAAATATGTGCAAAAATATAATGAAATAATTTATTGGACCTTTCTTTACTAATACATTACTTTTATGTACAGAATTCAGCAGTCGACAGTTTTGCCGAAATTATTACGAATGTTTGGCAGTTTAACCGAATATACGGGATTAGAAAAAACACCGAATATTGGGCCTATCAATATTAATAATTGGTACGTAGAAAATAATATATACTATATACTGTATAAATAGAATATCGGAAACAATTAAATTTTAACGAACGAATATCTGTCTAACAAAATATCAATTATTATACTATCGTCTAGGAAAATGCTAAATGAATAATTCATGAATAAATGAGTGGATGATTCATCATTAAGTGTTTACATATTAATGAATTAACGGTCCATTCGAATGAATTGTCTATTATACGTACCTATACATTTGATCGGTTCCTCTGAAAGGGGACATAGTTTAACTTTGTTAACGACGATCACAAGAGTGAACTGCATTGTCGCAAACGTCGGCACAGACAAAGGCACATAAACATCAATTCTTTCAGATTACTAAAATTTGCTGAGAAATTCATTGTTCGCAACGTCCAACACACTGTAAAGTCGGTTTAGAACTAAAGCCGTGTACTCAGTTTGCATAATTGATGGTAACTATGTCAATTGCTAAGCCTACCAACAAACTGAGGAAAAAGTATAAACAGTGACGCTCATCCGTACAATTATTAAGTTCACCAAGTTAATTGTGAATGTGCGCCTCCCGCATCAATTGAGAACGGCGCGCCGGCGCAACGGGGGAACTTTCGAGGACGAATATAAACACAATACTTTAGCTATTTCTCGAAATCGCAACGTTTTAAAATCGAAAACTTATTCGCGATGAATTCTATGATAAAGAATATTTAGTTCGGAGAAAGAGCCATTGCTTTACGTAATATGTATGACCATCTGTTTCATAAAATTTATTTTATCGAAATCGAAATCAACATCAAAAATATATTTTTGAATGTCATTTAGATAGAGAAAACTTTAAGCGATTGATGTTATAATTTATTATACAATAATCGAAATGGCATTGAAATATTAAATATATTAATATAATATATATTAAATAGTAGAGACTGACAATCTGCGTAACGAATTAATTTCTGAAGCAGTGTGTTTTTAAAAACTATTTTGCTATCACGTTCAAAATACGAACTTAGGGCGTCTCCTGCCACGCACCAACTACAATGAGTTCACACTGACTACTTGACTTTTGGTTAATATTTTTGACTACATCATTTGATATCTGTCGTCATGCCGATTAGATTATAGTTTTACCAAGTGGCTTCCATGTGGAGCGTACACACACAAGACAATTTTAACAAAAAATATTTATGAACTATTTCTTAAATATACTGATGATTTTGATAATAATTAACTCATCCTTATTTTAAATCACAACATCTTGATATATCTACATAATCATGGTTTATATTATTGGTGTTTGTAAACTAAACTATGTTTATCAATACGAATTATTTTCGCATATGCAAAACATAACAGGAACAGCGAGCAAGGAGATTAAAAATGATTGAGCCAGCAAATGAACGCCGTAGACGCCGCAATGGAGATTATTCTAAAAATATCCAAGAAACTCATGGACATTAAGATGAGCGTGGATCTTAGTTAGCTCGATTTTATACGCCACGTGGTGAAATAACTCCAATTTTATATACGTAATTTTGTTTTACATTTATCTACGCGACAAAAATGTTGAATGACAGAACGTAAATGTCCCACTGTTGAGGAAAAAACCTCTCTTCTTATGGATAATACTAGAAGAAAGAATATCTTTCATTATTTTTACTATTGATGTAGCACATAAAATACTTCAAAGCTTATACATTTATGGTTGTAAGGTAATAAAGTTTGTAGATATTTAATTTATATATGACAACATATTCAATAAATGTCTATTCTATTGTTTAAAGCTTAATTTATATCCATAAAAAACCATTTATATTAATAGTTTTAATGATACAATAACGCAACAGGTTGTCCTTGGCTAACCTAAATTATAGGCGCCTTGAAAATAATTAAATTAAAGCATACAATTTTGAACGTGGGTTGAATTTAAGGTTTATTGTACGGCGTACTGCTCATCCTTTGACGTTGAAGATTATGTAACGGTTTTATATTCAAATAATAAGACTTTCATAAATCTGCATGTTATTAATAATTATAATGAACTCGCCAAAGCGAGCGATCTGCCCTTCAAGCGATAAGACTTGCCATTTAACCCCTATTTTTTTTCTGATTTCAATGTTCTCGTTCCTTTTTAACCATAAAATTATATATTAATATTAAGTGTAAATAACAACTATCTTTTGTACGACAATATTTTATGTTACTTTAGCGAATAGAACGTATAAATACGTCTGAAATAAAATACTTTTATTTTCATCTTTTCGTTTACCACATGTGTAACTTGACTATGAAGGGAAAACGTAAACGAATTAGGGGGTTGGTATCGGGTGTTAATTGGTTACTTACATTTAATGAGGACGACCGAGTCGTGGGGCTCGCACTGCACCTGGGTGGCGTTCATGGTCAGCAGCCCGCCGCTGCCGACCCCGCCACCCGCTCCGCTTGTCTCCCTAAACATGAAGAAAAATGTTAAATACAAGTTCAAATTATAAGATTATTTGATTTGTATATAAATACGATTTTTTTTTTCGAAGAAATTGATAGAACTTATATATATTTGATTAATGAAGAAAATATTAATATTAAATATTACTTGTGAATTTTACTTATGCATATTATTTGAAATAAAAGAATGGTTTTATATTCCAAAAAAATCAATGACATTAGTATACCAGTAACAAAGAAACTTGTTCAAAATATATCATACTTATTTAAATGAACAAAAAATATTAAATTTCACATAGATGAAAACAAGAACTTTCTAAATAAACGTTAGAATTACATAAGCACAGTTTGGAGGGTGCTTGAAATATTTAAAAAATGGGAAATAATGTGATGTAACATTCGATCCAATAGCTCATGGCAAAATATTTGAAAAAGGAATATGAGTGAAAGGAATTTTTCATTAAATAGTTGTGATGTAATTACAACTTTCTCTGTTTTATTTTCTTTACAACAGCATGAAAAATTGTATAGATATACTTTCTATACTGTTAGATTGATTTGATTTCATAAAAACATAGTATAATAAGAAGATAAAGATGCCTTTACTGTATGCTTTAGGTTGCATATAATAATCAAACATTAAGCAATTTTTGTGTCTTCAACTGTGTCCGATTCTAAAGAAAGTATCCACTAATTGCCCAACAAAATAACTATATTTTTGACAACGTAAAGTAACAGAAACTTTTAGCAGTTAATGAGTGTTTACATTGCAATAGTTGCCACAATTTGACATAGACATATGATTTCATTTTAAAAAAAGAACTCAAACATACATATAAGCAGTTAAAGTTAACAAAAAAAAAAAAATGCTATTTTATTCATAAAATAGAACAAATCAAGCTATTCTGAACGTAGATCGTTTTACGACAATTAATGCATTTAATAATAAATAACAGTTATTAAAGTACAAAAAGAGATATATGTTAAATTGAATAAAACGACTTTAATAATACTTGGATTACATTTTTATAATATATACAGTATGTATAGTTCAGATATTACACAATGACTGTTTAGTTTAATACATTGCTCTGTGTCAAGTTTAATTCATAATAGCCATTGTAGATTTGTCACTAATTAACAACATCCACCTTTGTAAATAGCAGAGAACTTAATCAATTCTTTTAATATTTATTCTAGTAATTTGGAAAAATGCATTACCAAATAAATATACATTATGAGAGTTTAATTTCTGATTTTAAATATGTATATGGTTTTTATATGAGAAATTATATGCTTACAAAACAATTAATACAACTTGCATCATATATGAGAATTATGAATCTAAATAATGAATTCAAATTAAAAAATAAATAATGAATGAACTGTAAAGAATTCTAAATCAAAAGTTATTTGTTTAAATCTAAACCATGCCCTTTATATTATCACTTTAAAAATAAATGTCTCTCTTGGGTAATACACGGTATTAAATAAAAATAAAACTTGATCTAGTAACAGCTATATTTAGTATTGTTCTGGCTAAAAGGGTGAGAGGCTTTCTCAGTCTTAAGCAGGTACGAGGGACATAAAATCTTAATTCCCAAGGTTGATGATGAATTGGTGATGTCAGGAATGGTAAATATTTCTTATAGCATCAGTATCTATGCGCGGTGGTGACCACTTGCTAACAGGTGGCAAATTTGCCAGTCTGCCTTCCTACAGGAAATAAAAAAAAAGAAGATGGAACATTGAATGTGTAATGAATAAAGCATTGTTGGCCTGTATCTATTTGTTGTTTACTTGTTTTCAAACATTGTTTTCCCACTGTTTTGTTTTAACACAGACTACACAATAGCATAGAATTATAATAATAAAGTTTGATGTTTATCACTATACAATTCTTTATATTTACGTATTGAATTATTTAGTATATATTTTAGCATGAATTATAAGCATTTATTATAAGAAGTTGACTTTTAATTTATATTTACAAAAAGTAATAGGTATTATTTAATTACTTCAAATGCCATTAATAATGATTACAATTGTAAGACAGTCTTATTTAAAATGAAATTATAGACATTATGAGTTTATTTGTTTGTTTTAAATTTTTATTTATTTATGTACACTTAAAGTAATATACAGAATAACTTATCCCTTAAAGATACCTCTGTTATAAACTGGTTATTTGTAGTTTTTTTATTTACTATTTTGCAAGACTGTACTTACTTATATTTTGAAATATTAATAATTATATATTCATTACCGATTGTTTAAAAACAAAATCTTCAAATATATATTTTGTTTATATCTAAACCATAGAAGCTAGTGTTATTGTATCTAAAAGTTAATGACAGCAAACATATTCCATAAAATAAAACAAAATAGAACAAAATGAAGAATGTGGGTCAGGGTAATTTTTGTTTTTAATCTTACTTCATGAAAATTAAATAGGTTTTCCAAATCAGCCTTGAACTAAAAAACTCACATAATTGAATTCATTGACCTTTTGATAAATAATTATTCAAAGATAATACTATTTTACTTTAAAGTTTATTATCTTATCATTAAATGTTTAAGGAATGATTCATTCTTACATACTTACCTTTTCTAATGTAAAAACTTGATGTATAGATGAATCTTTAAAGTAAATATTTCATTAAAGAATTCAAAATAATTCATTTGGAAGGAGTTGAGATATCATTTTATTGCTTTATTCTTTTTAGTGTTTAAAATACTAAATATCCAATGATGAAAAGCATTTAAATAAAAAATAAAAAAACATATTTACTAAGTATATTTTAAAATGTTCTAAAGATATCTGAAAAGCATGAAATTAAGTTCTAAAACGAAATAAGTAATAGGTACATATTTTTTGAAATTTGTACCATTAAAAATTGCAAAGATTAATTTGTAGCACCATTCTTTTAAACAACTATAGAAAGATTTTATTTGATATATAGCTTATACATAATATTTTTGTTTATATGGTAAGTGAAGGAAACTATGAACTACCTACCCAATTTTTTTATTCGTTAAATGCATCGTTTGACATTTGACACCGGCAAAGCTTGGACATCGGTCAAAACCGTTTACACAATTTTTAGGTCAAAGTACGATGAACTTGAGAGCGCTTTACTTACCGTAAAATGCTTATTGCCGGCACTTGCTTCCCAATGGAATGCGTGCAGGCAGGGCCCGCATTCGCTAGGAAAGCATTACCCACAGTTTTATGCACGTTTGGAAAGTTTCCTCAACGGAAACCGGCCACGACAACAATCACTGATCACACTGCTGGGTTCACAGGCGTGTAACCTGACAGGAACGTACAAAAATAGCACCACTCTTGTTTTATTCACTGTTACAGACAAAAGGCACTGGTATCCAAGTAACAACTCTGAATAGCGACACTGGTTTGGAACGTCCAATTCGGTATGTTTTCAGTCAGCTCATTACACAATCGCATCTGTGAACGTTTTTTTTCACACGCGCATATACAGAAACTTGTTTCTGTTGCTTGTTGAACGAAAGAAAATAAGAATGAAGCGTCAATCTCACTACGATAACCGAAAAACACAAGCAAGCAAGACAAACGCGCAGCTGGCTAGCCGTTGCCTCTCGCTCAGTCGCGGTCCGCGGGTGTGGTGCGGGGTGCGGAAGGGTGGAGGGGCGCGCTCCTACCGCCCCCCAACCTTCCTGCTTCGTCTCGCAAGTCATTTTCATTATTACGTTACGTTCATTTCATTTTATTTTAAAAGCTGCATGCGCTATTCGACTGTATTAAAACCATAAGGTGATGCGCTATTTTGCTATTTGTATAAATATAATAAGATTCATATTATTTTTAAAAAATATAAAATGTACACAATTTTTTTATATCAAAATTGCCGCTTGAGAGTTGAGACCGTTATTTCACAAAAAAAAATAAATAAAAATAAGTAAGATGTATTTCGATTATAGGCTTCCATATTAAAAACAGCTAGCAATAATTATAATATTATCTTATTTTTATAAAAAAAACTAACAACAAATTAATTTTTTTTGATTGGGGTATAAGATTTTTATTATGGTAGTTAACCTTTTTGGTCTATTTTTAGCAAATATGTCCTGATTATTGTTATTGCTGTTCATGTAGTAAGGAACCATTAAATTGAACATAGTTTATGTTATTATGATAATAAATTATGTTAGTTTCTTAAGAGTCTTTCATGGTATTTGATTTGTCTCTGAAATTGCTTATACATTCCATAATAAAAACGGCATTTTCACACGACACACTTTCGTTCAATTTTCGAGAAAGTAATCCATCATTGACGATCTATCAAGGAGTCTGTAAGGTTTCTCCGCGTCTTGCCGAGGGAGCTCGGACAACCCCTGTAATTACGCGCACTTTGCCGGCAGATGAGTAAATGCTTGAAATTCTTGGTTGTAGGGAAAGTGAAGTGTTAATGCGACAAGTTGATCATAGTGTATCGATTCTGTAGAATAACGAATCGGGAAGGATTCTGTGAACTTTGTATCTAACCTTTAGTGCTTTTATAATTAAGTAGGATAATTATAAAATAGTACCTAGTTTATTCTCTGTGTTAAATTACTCGCATGTTTGGATTACGGGATGAACGACATCTGCTTCTTTTTTGCTGACAACGACGGTACCTTTACTCGACTCGATGTTACCTACTGAACGGAAATGGGGTGCGGCTGGGTGCGTCCTTGAGAGAGCGATTCGAACCGGAAATATCTATTGAATGTTTTTGTTTTATTTTTGTCAATTGTACCTGAACATTTGTGAAGTTGTATGTTGTGCTTGAATGGAAATGCTATGTATTATTTCATGATTATTTATTTAAACAATATTTTATTGATAGAGGCAATATATAACACACTAACAGTGAAATAATTGCCAAAAAATGAATAACTGTTAGCATGGAAACATGGATAGGTACAAACGGATATCCTTTCTATTTATGTCCAAGGCAAATGCAAATTAAGCACCCTGCATAGTTCTGACTCCTAATATTTCGTCTCTTTGTCATCGTATTTGTGGCTTAAAATAGACACCACAGCTATTACGGCCGTAAATTGTTAAGATGTGCTGTAATTTAAAGCCGAATTTCGTGGTAAACAAATCTATATAGATATTTCAATATAAATATATATAATATAATATATTTGACTCATGAGTTTATTTTTTCGATAATGCTTAGTAATTTTTTATTACTTTAGTATATTTTCGTCCGCAAACGTTAGATTGAAACCAAATTATGTTCATAGTAAATAATAATAGATAAAAACACATGATTTGAAAGCTCTATATATTTTATTTTCTTTTCTACTGCGAACACATTCTATTCGGCTTAATTGCGGTTTACTTCAATTATGGCGTTAATTAAATTTAATTAACTTGCGGTAGTTATCTAACATAACTTTTATTCTATGTTAATGTTACATAAAAAAATATCTTTATACCTTTAAACCTTTTATAAATGTCATGTTCATTTACATTGCATTTACTTAACTTTAGTATACCCAAGTATATGTAGTGTACATAGTAGTGTTTATAGAATTACTACAGACATAAGTATATTTATTTATAGGTACGAACTACTAAGTAGATACGTCGCATGCCCAGCGCGCCTTGCTCAAAATATCGCGTCGCCCCGGCGACTTCCGTCGATTCACCGCTGGCTGTCGCCTGTGTTTTGTACTTCACCATATATGTACGTTGCACGTCATATTTAACACAAAAACTATTCGAAGTACTGAAAGAAATATATGAGTTGAAAATATAATTTATTGTTGATATTGTAATGCGCTTGGGTCCGTAAATAAATAAAATCATATCATAAAAAATTTACGTAACGCAATTTTAGCCCATTTGCTCATTTGGCCCAAATCCCACATGAAGCTTAACGAACCTTGAACTTTTATAAACAGTTTCACACGAGTTGTTTTTTTTCTATTAATGTTAAAAGGCATTATAATTTGTTTTATTTTTATAAAAAATATGAATCTAAATTTATATGTTGGTTAAAATACTGTAGAATTGTTTTTTCTGAATAAAGTAACGTAATAGCTCTACGTTTTTTATGGATGTCTTCCAAAGTTATTCGAACCCTGGGGAACTGGGCTATATAGATATCAACCCTCATGCAAGCCATCCTTGACAGGGATTGGAGAGGTTTTATTTGTGTTATATTTTATGATTGCTATTAAATATTTAGTCTAGTCTTGGAATGTTCGCTAATGTTAGCGGTGTATTAGCGGTAGTTAGATTGCTGAGCGTCATACTAAATCAATCAATACATGATCATGAATGAATAAAAATCATAAAAAAAAATATTTTAAATTAATTTTTAGGATTGTAATACCATTAACTGTTCCCAACATAGAGAGCATTTCCTGCCGTAGTACACTCTCCAAGGAAAACCAAAAATATTTTTTCACAGGATGTGTTTGTCTTATCAGTTGATAGTGCAATGGAAACAGACAGAATATTTTTTGTTAAATTTTTATGTGATCATTGTCCTGGCAGGCGGCGGACGATGAATTAAATTATCAAAACTCTGGTTGAGTTGAATGTCGGCGCTCTTATTTAATCTTAAGTTTCTTCTTTAATGCAACCTTGAAAAAAATATATTAATTGTTAGGCCTAAGCCATCATGGTCAATTATTTGTAATACAAACAGAAACAACATGGATAATTTTAACACGTTGTTTTTAATGTTCTGCTTTGTTAAAGCCACTGATATGCAACCTAATAAATCAAAATAAATCGTTTAATTCTCGCATTTCATTTATAGCGTTATTCCAGTTTAACATAACTGTCCGCAGGTACGTCATGTATGAAATTTAAATTCAATTGATGCTGCAGTCAGACAATTTGTGCCGGATACTTTTCGAATCACTCAACCAATTAAAGTGCCATTAGTGAATTGAATGGTGTGCATCAAAAGGCATTGTTATTGATCATTAGGCCACGGACCATTTGACCCGCGGTATCAGTGTGGCATGAGGTCAACGCACCTTTGCTGTTGACTTTGTTACCCACGTTATCTGGCGCTTTTTAATATTGCCGCTGTGTTTACGTTGGATGTTGCCAGAAGTAACATGTTTTTATGTTAAATAATAGGGTCATGTTTTATTATTAAACGATAGATCTGATTGATGACCCAAAAAATGTATTTAGTAAAATTTCGAAACGTGCGAAAAATAAATTTAACCTATAATACTTAAATTTTAATGTTTTTTTTTTTTTATAAAAAAATCGCATATGATTATAATTATTCTGTCATATTTAAACGTAAGCAAAATAAATATGACAGGGAAACGTATGTATAAAATAAAGCTTTTCAATGCCGACATGTACATTGGAGTACAAAAATTTCTTAATTAAAGGTATTAATTGTTTCATTAAGAGAAGGTGTTGTAAGCGGAATGACTTTTATACTTTCCTAAAGAACTTTATATAATGCGTAAATAAATCTTCCTTTACTCTTATCGACATTTTTACGCTGAATTCGAATACATCGTTAATATTTAATGTACTTTTTGCGGGAAGTTATTAAGTTAGTACTATTGTAATATGACAATCAATCACGACTTTATTTAGTAGTAATTATAACGATAACATTCTCGAAAGCAATTACAATAATGTCTCGATTATGCCTTTTAACGTATGTAATAATTGATCTGAAGTTGCCGCTGCGCTGGTGAATATGGTTTTATGTAGCATTGCCTATTTATATAGTCATTCATAGTCTTATTCATTTAAAATGGTAAGAAAATAGATATATTGTTACGAAATTAATAAAATACTAAATAGGGGTACGAAAAGGAATAGAGATTTATCGACCCATAGTCAAATAATTTGTATAAACAACAACCTAGCATGAGGAATCATGTGCTCGTACGTAATGCTATTATTGATTATTATATTATGCAACTACAACAAGGTTTTTAAAATAATTTAAAATATTAGATACTTTTATTTTAAAAATGCATTTACATCTCCGGCGTATAATCTAATTCGAATATATATTATAAAAACAAAAACGAACAAGATTGTCTGATCATAAATCATGCCTAAATGAATCGAACAAAAATGTATTTTCGAATGAAACTCGATCGAAATGTCATAATAAAATATAATTAATGTAAATCAGAATTTTCATCCAACTCATTTTGTCTGCTTTATATATCCGTCACCACCTCTCAAATCTCGTTTCAAACAAGCGGTGATTATCTCTATCACTTGATCTTTCTCACAAAACTGTAGAATAGCCTATGGGCTTCAAATTACATAAGCTCACTGTGACTGATTCCGTATGAAATTTTATTTTCTCCGTTAACTCGTCGACAACATAATATTATTCATAATTGGTTAGCTATTAACTATTATTTATGGGAGGCAAAGGTCTTTCACGTTGTCGTAGGCGGCTAGTTATGTAACGGGTCACGTTTGTTTTAAACGAGTTCGTACCAACGACTTTGTCCGCGTGTACATTGGATATGATTAGAATTTTATTTAATTTTTAATAGTAATAAATTGTTTGTGGACATAGCCATATTTTAACGATAAAGCATTTGTGATACTTTTTATCTTTTTTAAATTAATAATAATAGTCTAGCTACTTATTAATATTATTAATCTTGCTTAATTATTATTTTTGTTGCCAATATCAATGCGAATGCGGTGCTACCAGTAATTGAGGCAACATTTAATCTTGTACCATAATCTTATGTAGCTATTTCACATTTATTTAAAGGTGTGCTTTGTCAAACGAAAATGAAATAAATAAAAATAATATATCTGAAAAGTGTTTTCAGATATATTATTACTAGTGTTTTCTCCTTAATAGTATGTCACAACAGCATTTTATTAATTTATTTTTGTCTATTAAATCAGTAATATTATCTTCAATTGATTTATTTCATTACAAAAATGTATACACAGACAACGACCTGATACAATTTTATCCTATGAATAAATAACAATTTTCCCATCTTGTAGGTACAAGAGATTATGAATAATAATCTCGATAATATTATGCATTAAACTATAAACTACGATATTAAGATTATAAAGTATTTTTCTTTAAAGTAGTTTGTTTTTGTTTTATGAAGGTGGACGAACAAATGGACCACCTGATGGTAAATGGTCATCTTCTTCAATAAACCTATATTAGCGTTGCAAGAATTCACTCGTTTTATTGGGTTTTAAGAGGTTCTAGTCCGTTGTGTCTGTAGGCTGTGATTACATTAACTTTTAATTTAATAAGTAAGGTCCTCCAGATCGATTTCGGTCATGGCGGCCAATCTTAAGGGAGATTAGCCAACTGCGCAGGACATATTATAGTTCACAAGCGTGTGCGCAAACACAGTTGCACTTTCTATTCCCCAAGTATAAAAAAGTAGAAGTAAGTAAGTAGTAGAAGTAACTCTCATAATCCGAAGGGACGGCAATTCGACACGACCGGAAAGAGTTCAAGCACAGGACCAATGGCTTTACGTGCTCTCTGAGCCACGGGAGTGTACAAACTACCAACTTCCAGACTCCGAGCTGCTATTGAGAACTTTCGATTGAAAAACCCAATAACTTTTATTCGGATTTGAACTCAGGAACTCCGGGTCTGCGATTTTACCTCTAGCCACTAGACTAATGAGGCTGTAGACTTTTAATTTATGTTAATATGAAACACAGTGTGATCTGCTTAATAATTTCTGGACGTGAACGATTTAATTAGTTTATAGATTTTAGTATATGGCATATCGTTGTTAGACAAAGAAAAATAATCCAGCACTTTCTTCTTATAGGAAACGTTCTAATGTTCATAAACAACAATAGCTGAACAAGCGCGATGACAACCGCGTTGTTTTATCGAAACTCAATGGCTGACTCATCTTCTACACAATATTCTTAATTATTATAATTTTTATAGTCAAACTCATCCACTATGACTGCCCGATCGGAGTGAAAGTATTCTGGTTTCGTTAATCACACGGTCGGCCATAGACGCAAGTTCAATGCCTTGATTATGACTGTTATTCAAATTTTATTCTTTGGCTTTCATACGATGAATGGAGCTGGTTGCAGGTGCCGTAATCGACGTAAGATCAGCTTTTTACACTGGTATTACTTGTGACACATGATTTCCATTGCGATGTCAGGTATGATAGATCCGGTTGTAATTAATTAACAGAACAGACGACCCCACGTATTCTACGAAGTCTTAGTGAATGGATATGTAATTAATCTAGTATATATAATTAAGATAAACCTACGCAACTTTTATCGGTAATTTATATGAATAAAAAAAACAAACAAAAGCTTTTAACTTCACAAAAAGTTACGTAAGTATATTATATACTTGTTAACCACGAAACCAAACCTTACTGTGGGGTAGGAAATTTGCTCAAAAAATGTGCTGTTACAACAGAATATTAATGTATGTTTTGATTACTTTTTTATTATTAATAGTTAATGTTAAACTCAAATTTGTCGAAATTAAGTTGTATAGAAAGTCATCGTTAGGATGTTATAGCCACTACTGACGTTCATAAAAAATTACAAACGCTAGGCAAACTGATAACATTAACATATGTGTACATTACTAAAGTACTGAAAACGCTGTTCATCAATGTTTTCTTAAAATGTTAAGTCCGACAGTCTTCAAGCTTGCCTCCGTAGCTAAGCTTTAATTCAAGACAGTTTTGTTTTAGATTGTTAAGATTAAATCACATTGTTATTTTAAATTTAAAGAGAAGTATATCTTAAAGTTTTATTTAATGTATAGATGGAGTTTATTTACATTTAATTTCGATGGCCAATCGATAAGTTCAAAACGCATGAATTCTCTCGACTCTTTTCAAACAAAGAACTCGAAGTTTTGCATTCCGTTTCCCTGTCGGTTTTGCGTTTACTTGTAGGTACGTTATGAGAAAAGTGTGGTTTATGACTTAACGCGCTGATCGCTTTCGTTTCAATTGTTAGGAGAGTCGTGGATGTCAACTCCAGTAAAGAGTTGAAAAAGAAACAAAGCGAATAAGGTTGAAAAAGTGTTTTTAAAATAACGTGAAAAGGTTAACAGCTTGAAAATAATAAAAAAAGCTTAAAATAAAAAACATAGAGCACAATATTATATAACAAAATGAGCTAGGTATGTCAACATAAAAGTATTCGGAAGTCGCCCGAATGAGACCGAAAACTTCGTGCGTACGTCTCAAATAACCTTAACCATTGATTACATTTTAATTAGTCAATAAATACTTTTTGAAATAACTAAGATTCCTACAAAATATTATCCGATACCTTAAATTTGGATGTTAATGCTTATTAGACTGGATAAAAGTTAAAAACTGATAATAATTAGTATGTATTGTAACAACTGTCTTCTTTAGAAACATTGGGCAACATCCCAAAACCGGCTGTCAACGCAGTTCAAGATTAGATGGTGACTCCGATTGCATGTAAGTCACATGTAACGGTGTCTTTACCGACAAGCAATAGAGATAACAAGGTTAACGGAGCGCCCCCTAGGCATACGAATGCGTTTACAAAGACCATAAACACGAAAGAATGCTATGTTACGTTGGTGTTACATAGTTTATTTTATTCACGTAAATGGTAAAAGGGTATTGGTGCGATGTTCACCCAATTCCCATTTGACATGAAAGGGTTTTACCGTCGTTTTACCGTTACGGCGACGTAAACATATTTCGGTAAAACGTTACATATTTCGATTTAGAACAGAAACACTAAGTGTCACACTTTTGTTATTAAGTTAATTTGTAAATAGTAATTTATAAATATAATTTTGTAGATATAAATTATTGATTAATAACAGAAATGTATAATGTGTTATGGTACACCATAGACACGGTAAAAACGTCGGTGGAGGTGCAAATATAACATTTAAAAAATACTAATCTTACAAATATTGTTAAAATTAAATAATAACTTAATGTTATATCAAATACATACTTCTATATAAATACTATATTCTTATTCGAACAAACTCATCTAAAGCAGATGATTAAAAAAAAAATATGCTAGTTTGATCTGTAATAAACGTCCCATAATTGGAGATATAAATCATTACGACTACGAGTATTTTTTAGAACATATTCGTGTAAACAATTAGTTTCAACTGTTAACGATCAACGAAATAGTTTTACTTAAATATGCGACCTCTTTTCCTATTTAAAAACCGGTTTTAACGTTATTAAGAAATATTTAATTTTTCCCATCCTCTCCTTATTAATATGGGTCATTTGTTTTTATTGGCCGTTAAATTTTCAACAACCGGTATAGGATTTGTTTTGATAACTATTTATGCCAAAATGTGTTTATTAGCCGCAAACACAGTGACTTATATTTGTCCGAGTTTAATTTTAAATGTTGAAGAAGACCTCATTTATACAAAGCCAACTTTTTCTAATATTAGACTCTTAAAAGAAGGATATTTAAGATAAGTATTCTTTATTAATCATCGGATCAACATGACATTTGGACTCCTTTGATAAATAAAATGGATGCTGCATGTCTTAATGTCTGCTTGAAAATGAAAGATTATATTGAAAAGATAATATAATCATGTAAGGACCGTATATACATTGATTAATGACATAAATTTATGATAATATCATGGTTTATTATTTGGTTCGAACACTATACATTTTTATTTGGATAGTTGGTCTACGGTGAAAGTGTATGAACTAGGACCTGCGCCAAGTATTGTTGATTGTTGTAAGACGACGGTCACGCTTCGCTAATTTGAATGCTAATACGACGTCGGTAATAGAATAATCTTGTTAAAATACATTATATGGTGATGAGGTTCTCGGCGAACTGAACTCGTTCTGTCCCAACAAAGGCGCGGCAATTTGATATTTTATCACTAGCATGTTCATTACAAACTTAATTGAAAAACAGCGTTATGCAACTATGAAGTCACAGAGAAATCATTTCTGACCGTCTGTCCTCAGGCGGTAAAAGGCTTTAGGCATTTTTCTTTCTTCTATTGCAAGCAACGATTTATATCTAGACTTAGTTCGACGACCTTTTACGGCTGATGTAATTGAATAAATCGATATTAATCGTCATAGTTTCCTTTAAAACTGTTTGACGATCTTGTGTTAAAACACGAGGAATCGTCGTAACTGCGCTGTTTATATACCAGCAATTTGAGATATTACAAAACACCTGTGTAAAGCTATTAGATATTAATTGTCGATTTTATACCGTACAAATCGGAGTCTTCTACAAAATTTAGAGGGAAAGGCATTTAAATACAGGTTTGTTGAATGAAAATACGCGAATGTTATCGGCCATTCTAAATCTAGGTTTGCAAATTACTTGTGTGAGAAATATCTGAATTGTTTGCATTGCAAGCTTGTTACGAGCTCGTAAAGTTATTTGACTGTTGTGAAATTTATTTCACGTATTAAAATCATGATCGGTCCTGATATCACGCGAATGTCTCAAGGATGTTAGGGTCATAGTCCACTGGAGCGGACAACTCTTGCTTTTTGTTTCGATAAATGTTTTGTTCTCGTTATCGCTTAGCCTTGTTAAGGAAATTAGAATAAATCAGATACCCGTCTTTACTTGGCACGGGTAAATGACAATTATATCCCATGACATTATTTACATTATGAGATGAAATGTTATACAAATAGTACCAAATCCTGTCTATAGACTATGCTGTGCTATATCTTACTGCATGCCTCACGTTTTTTTCACATGTTAGATACAAAAATGGGTGCAAGGTAAATCACAAATTATCTATAAAAGATAGTTAGACATATTGTGATGTGGACATTTCTGTAGACATTATAGAGATATACAAATTTCCATTTAAAGTTTTCTTATATTTGTAATAATTTTGATAGCTTTTACTTGGCAATCATTTGTCAAATCTAATGACGTGGTTGATGATGATTATCAGACCTACACATCGTAGAAAATTGCATTGTGTGTATAGACTTTTTACAACAGATTGTGGTGCTTTGTGAGCTCAATATTGGAGATAATTTTTTGTAATTTTCGATACTCATTCATATAGGCAGACCTTGTTTAGGTTAAGCTCAAAAGACAAGTTTAACTAAGAAATTGAATACCTATCAAAATAAGCTTCAAAAGTGTCTGTGATAATAAAGATTAGAGTTACATACGTCAAACTGTTATTGATGACAATAAAAAGCATACTAAAACGTACGCAGGCAGCTTCGATAGCACGTAAATAATGCGTAAGCAACAGAACGTTATACTTAAAACTGAACGAGGTAATTAGTAACAAATATTCGTAACTTTAGTCTTCGAATAATTTAAAATTTTGCCTTCCGTCCATATTACTGTCTCGAATTAGTCTTTTGTTATAATATTTTTTTTAGTAGAAAGAAAAAATTATCTAAAATACTAAATATATTAAACAATTAATACTTTTAATTTACATATTTATTATTTAATTAATTAAAATGACCTAATTGCACCAAATTACCTAAAATTGGTTAGAATTCGACTCATGCCTGACATAACAAATATTTATAATACTTTTATTTTGCTATTACAGATCCAGATACCTTTGGATAATTAGTACAATTTATAAGAGATATATTTAAAACATTTCTCACGCCACTGATAACAAAACATACGTAGGCTCATACTGAACTATAGCGGGTAACTTTCACTAGATCACGATAACGCGCCAAAAAGATTGCAAATTATTTCCTTTGTGTTCTATATGTTTCAGTCACGGCGCTATAATTTATTTTGCTTGTTTACCAAGGTCAGAAAACCGGATAGCTTAACAATACTGTACTTTCATGATCGTTGGTCGAAAGTGAATCCGATACTTCCCATTTTGGAGACAACTTTCTGAGTACATGCGAACCACTTTTTGTCCTTTCCCAATCGGAATCTTGATAAACATCAATCGTACAAAACCGTTCAGGTCCACTTTCCACAGTTACATAAGCTTTCGGTAATATCATTGTTGTCGATTCGATATCGAGTCATGTGATAATGCACAGAAGAAAGGTTTGTTAATTAAGGCGTGGGTTGTTCCGACCATTCCCGGACGTATTGTTATGACAATGATACCAATTATAATTTGGTGATTCTTTATTATAATTTCAACAATTCATCGTTTAGATTGATAACAAAGCTTAAATTTTTTTATTAATATTTTAATATCAATATATTTCTGAATCAGTTTTTTTTTAAATAGCACAACGTGATTATAAAAGTCTATTCATAGTATATAGATACTATTATATAAATAAGAACTTTTTTAAGCAAATTTTTGATGGAAACATTATCTATCGGTAATTAGAATAAATCTGAAGTTGAAAGAGTAATAATAATTAATTATTTGATAACTGCGTTATTTGATATATTAGTGTAGTGTGTAGTGTAGTGAAATTATTCATAAAAGTTTTTTTAATTTAACTATCTTCTTTTTTTAAATTTCATTCAAACAATTTATGAGAAAAAAATAGTGTGTCATATGTTATTAAAAATGTACTTGAATATTAATGATATTTCTCCTTTGGAAAGTTGGGTATTAGAACGTGAGACCAAAATACTTTAAATTAATAAACCAAAAGATAAATGGCCTGGAAATGACGCGATTGTACTAGTTTAAAACATTCATTAGAGATGTTGGCTAGGATTTGGGTAAATATTTGGGAGACTAATGCAGTAGAAGCTAAATTAAACAAATGCTAGTGAGAAAAACTTGTTGAAACCAGTGTTGTTGTTTACAATTAGCGTGTATCCATTCTCTCATATTTAAAAAAAAAAAAAATCTACATTCGTAAAACGAATCGTGGTTAGATCAGGATCAATGCATTGTAACACTTCGGAACCACAATAGAAGGCCGTTAGAGGCAAATGTTAATTTGTTACAGTTTTATATTTGGCACGATACAGCAATTCATATAGGAGATCAGAGAGAACAAATTTACGTTTAACCTTGACACAATAACATTTAATTCTGGCTCAGCAATTAGGTAATTCAGACACGCAGTAGGAGCAATGATTGTATCTTGATAGATTACTACCGTCGTTATCGCGATGCAAATAAGTGATAACGCTGTCAATATTCATATGGTTTACTTTAACGTTTCGCGAGAGCCATCGCACAAAGTGTTTACATTCCGTTGTAACAGCCTGTCACACTCCGTCACGGTCATAGATTCAATAATGATCATAATTTCTAGACCTTGTCTACAATCATTTATGGGGAATGAGTTGGCCAATTTCAGCCGATTTGGTGATCGTCAAGTACCGTTAAGGCGATATCGGAGTTTACGCACAAATTTATAGTCAAAAGTAGTAGTTTTAGTAATAAAAACACACAAATAAAATCGGGTTGACCTTAAACTAAAACCTGGGGCTATAAACATGTAAAGGTCATCAGAATTAACATCGTGCGTGTCCCAGTTCGCGGATTCGCAAAATGGCAGTTGTGGGTGCGTTGAGGAGGTTTATTTTTTGTTGTTTGCAACAGTTCGGTAATCCGTGGGAGCACGTGCAAGCAAGGTCGAGGTCGCAAATAAATAATTGTTTCTGTCGGGGAGCTGTCCAGTCGCATGTTTCGTAAATAATTGCAATAGGCCGCCACCGACCGCTGCACCATCCGTATTGTAACTTATGAAATTATTATGTGTGCTGCCATTAAATTTATTTTTACGCGCAATTTATTTTCGGACCGGTAATGTCAGTTAATTATTTCGTATTTTTCACATAAATAACATCTTAATTTTATAACGAATATAACACATTGTATATAAATATTTTAATTAAATAGGTAATTAAGTAATATTTATATAGCAATTTAGAAAAATAACGGTAATCTTACAGTATGTGTGGTGAATAAAACGAAACGTACTTGTATAATATTTTTATGAGTCTACTAAATGAAAACTAATGAACATTTTGTATTAGAGTTGGGTACCGATCAAGGTGATACGGACTTTTTCCGTTTAAGTAAGTGACAAAAAATGATTAATAAAAAACCTGAACACTTCAAATGAAAATAATGGCCGTGTCCAATTTGCATAAAAACAAAGTGCAGTTTATGAATTAATTTACTTCAATTAAAAACAACGATATAAAAAAATATGTATTAGTAATGTTGTTTAAGAGGTTGTTAGTTACAGATATATTTTGCACATTATATATATATTTTAAATTTTGGTTAATTGGTAAGGTATCATTATTTAGAAATAGCTAAGATGAGCTGATTGAAGCATCTGAATTTAGTGTTCTAATGTGTATTATATATGTTTAAGATTTATATAGCATGCATAAAAGTTTAATAAAGTTTGTATTCTATTGTACTGTTTAATGATTGGTTTTTATACACATTAGAAATATTTGATTATAAATGCTTTTATCCCTTAATTAAGAGGTGTAGCTACCATAGTGCAAGGCGGTGCACAGAACAATTTAAACATTTTTATTTATTAAACAAAAAGCGGAAAAAGCCATCCACAATTGTTACACTTTTGTATGAATAACATTTGTATATTTTTTATTGAAATACCAGCATTATGCGATATCTGTTATTAAACAGTTACCTATTTGTCATTTGTTTTTTGTACAAAATGTCATATTTATACAATTATTATGTTAATAAATTAATTATGAATATAAAATAGGTGGAAAGTGGGGACGGGGGACCGAACGTAGCGTCGCACTGGGGCTTTAATCCGCTTACCTACACCACTGTTCCCATATTGATTGACTCTTATACTAACTAGTCCACTTATTAGGGTCGTAACTTGAAGTTTTATAGTATGAAACCTTCCCAAGTCTTAACTAATTTTATAAATGCGAAGGTGAATTCTTTGTTCAAACTAATTGAAACGTTTCCACGCAGGCGCGAACATCGGTAAGAATACAATTATATTATTTTTGGCTCGGTGTGGCTCTTCAGTTGGCGGGGCTATAAGCCCAGTGCCTTGTAGCCTAGGCAAAAAATCGGGCCTGCTTTCATGACTACTACTCAACCAATCATTGTGAATGCAACACAAAACAACAGGTAACATTAAAAAACTAAGGATACCTAACACCTACCCAACACACTCAAACAAAGTGACGGTACAGTACAGTAACAGCCTATAAATGTCCCACTGCTGGGCTAAGGCCTCCTCTCCCTTTTTTTTTGAGGAGAAGGTTTGGAGCTTATTCCACCACGCTGCTCCAGTGCGGGTTGGTAGAATACACATGTGGCAGAATTTCGATGAAATTAGACACATGCAGGTTTCCTCGCGATGTTTTCCTTCACCGAAAAGCACGAGATGAATTATAAACAGAAATTAAGCACATGTAAATTCAGAGGTGCTCGCCCGGGTTTGAACCCACGTTCATCGGTTAAGATTCACGCGTTCTTACCACTGGGCCATCTCGACTTTCGGACGAGTGACGGACGAAACTATTAGTCAATAAATAGATTATCCAACACAAAAATAATTATTTAAAACGGTCAAGTCTCATATTAACGAGTTATCATACATTTCCAGCTTTGTACTCGTAATATAGACTTAAAGCGACTAAAATTAAACAGCTTTTAATTTGACTCCCCGAGTATTGATTATGTGTTGTATGTTTGTACACCAGACAATATTTTTAACCGACTTCAAAAAAAGGAGTATGTTTATATTTCTAGTATATTGATTTAGTAGAAGTTTAGTAGCGGCTTTCAACCTATGACTAAACGTTTAGTTAAAGGCTCATAGTGTATTTTTAATAAACGCTAATAATAATAACCAAATAAACTGTTCTTAAGAAATCATGTGTCGAAAAGCAAGTGTTAAACAGTTGCTGGCGAATGTTAATATGCATATTGTGAGCGTAATATTTACTTTATTAGTTCAAGGATTATTTGATGTTTGCTATTTTAGTATTAAGAAATATACCTTATGTTAGGTATTTATGATTTGCTCTTTCTAAATGTTTTTATTCGAAATCATTTAGATTTTGTAAAAGCGATACCTAAGTCTTTTTCTTGTAAACATAGGTACATTATATTTTTCTATTTCATGATTTTTTTTAAACTTATTTCATATTTATTATAAATCGCTTATTGAGGATTTTATATCAATTAGAAAAGTTTCCAATAACTAGTAAATATGGAAATAATTCTATTTTCAAACAACAAAAGAACCTTAAAATCTCTAAAGCGCTATATTTTAAGTTGTAACGTAGTTATTATATGTACGATCCGTATGTTTTTAACTATATTTTAGGTTATATATCCGCCTTTATTTCTTGATGCTTTCACTCATTGTGATCCGATTTTGTTATATATGTTATTATAATGGGACCACTAAACCTACCCTCGGGACCTAACAATAGAATAAAGATTAAATCATCCCAATCGGTCGAGCGAAACATATTCCTTTTTTTGAAATCGGTTAAAAATGTTGTCTGGTATACAAACACAGCTCGTAATCAAAAATAATACTCGGGTAGTCAAAATAAAAGCTGTTTAAAGTCGTTACCGCTGTATGGTTTTGTTTTAATAATTTCGTTTGATTATTTATTATTGATGATGAAATGAAATGTGGTTCTCACAACAACGCTTTCATATATTGTTTTATATATTAATAATTATAATAATTATTTTTTATTCTAACTAAATAAATTGTATTTATGAAACTGACCAGTCAAAAAGTAACATACGTCCCTTTAATGCATACAGAATAGTTGCAAGATTAAAAAAAAATAACATAAGAAAGTACTAGTTCAATCTGAAAATATTTATTGACGTAAGTAGGTGGAGGTGTACACAGAATGCATGTTCGACAGTAATAAGTAGAGCTTATAATGAGACCTGGTTTCAATCAAGGCTAGTGTTATTTTCTACGAAAAATTGATATTTTTTTTATTTCATTAATTGTAATTACAAAAAACACGTTATGTCTTAACGATATCACAATTAAAATAGACAGTTGATTTAATTTAAGAAAAAAATGTGCGGCTTTGCTTAAATTATTTTAAGACTTTTTTGATAAAAAAAAAATTAATTAATAAATATAATAAATGATTCATAAATCGAACGTTCAATTTAAATATATTCGAGTTGCCACATCCTATAAGTACCCATATATAGATATGGATGTTGGTATATTTATTTCAATTAATAGAGTTCGACACATCTCGACCGACCGTATTACATATTTGTATTTTTTTAATGGATAAAGTTTTCATAATAGATCAGCAGCACGGCCATAACTGTAAAAAACTAATTTTTATTTCCAGAACCAGAAAATTTTCAGTGCGTCGTCTCACCTGACAGAACTTTAAAAATTATCAACAAATTTTATCGAACTGTGTCATAGTATTCGGTCAGACTTTCGGAATGTCGTTCCCTGATAGATATAAAATGCCAATAACACGTTTTTCAGAGGCCAGGAGTGTAGTTTAAAAAAATAAAAAACGAGACACAAAAAAGTATAAACCAAACCGTCAATTTACTTTTGGCACTCGTGCTATCTATACCGTTTAACAGATCACCGTAACCCGTGCCGTAATTATTCAAAGTGATGTTGAAAAATCTTTATAAAGAAGCGTTACAATTGCTTATTGATTTTCAATAATTTACTAACGGTTCGGAAATAAGCATCTCAGACCTGAAAAGAACCGGCGAAAGAAACTCAACGTTTTATATTGTTGTGTACAGACAGGACTATGTCTGCCGGGTTTTAATAGTAGTTTATTAAATGAACAAAAGTATTTAGAACATTGGTAACGATTCATTTTACTCATACTTATTACAAATTTATATAATTTTATAAAATAGATTTTCATTTTACTTGAATAGGTTTGACATAAAGAAATGTATAGGCCTTTAAATACAATAATGTTGTTACTTTAATGTTAAAATTACATCTATAATTAAAAGTTTTGCAATAAACGATTCAAGGACTAATATTTACATTTATGAATATGAAATTAAAAAACTGAAAGTAGTCTCATACATTGAATTTAATTGTATGTAATTATTTTTTTATTATTAACTTTTGAATTATATTGAACCTTTTAGTATTTAATATGTGATTATAATATTTTATTACTTGCATTTTGTAATAACAAATACGCTTCAAAACTTCGATTAATATTGTAATATATACATATTCACAGAATAAATGTTATTATTAAATAACTATCAAAACCCGCGGCTTCGCCAGCGTCAAATTCAGTTTGTGACGAAAATCCTTCAAAATCTGAACGTGAACCTGAATGTGAATCTGAACTTTTGAATTACAGTTATAAAACATAAATAGCTGTATTAAATTAAAAAGGCAGTTATTTTGAAATCACGGAGATACACTTCAATTTTATTTATTTGTAAAGTTGAAAAAATACAAAATTGATAACTTTATTAGGAAGTTCTCAATACACTAATTGAGTGGTTTTTCAAATTTAATCATTAAAAAAGTAAATCGAACATTGTTTTATTATTCAAGACAAAAATAGCTTCAGATTCGTCGGTTTTTACGAGAAGCCGATCAAAATACCGAGTAACCGCCAGAGATTCATTAGAATTTACCTGGAAAAAATTAAAGTGTTAAACACAATTTAATAGTTTCATTTTAAATATTAATCTTATAAATATTTATTGCTGGACGGAAATAATTCTTAGAACACTTGTACCTAAACGATTTTTAAATACAATTATATTAACTTGTAAATAGACTCGTTTGAATATTCATGTATTAAGGATAGCATATTCATAACGACATCCCTATGTCCAATACGTTTAACAGTAACCTTAATGAAGTGAGAGGTGCGTGCAACGAACTCAGTTACTGCATAAACGCCAACTTCTTACGGCGTCTGACGCAATAATCACCTGCAGTATATGGAACAAAACTTGATTGCTACTGCATTCCATAACCATAAACGATTAACTATTCATACTGGATTTAAGGTATTCATAATATCTTTATATACAATGGTCTTTGTTTAAAACGAGCTGATGAAAACGCGGAAATCAAGCCATTGAGAAAATCGATCAACGTTAGCAAAGACCTTGTGACCGATTGTCATCAGTTTTTAGTGTCCAAGTACACGAAAATAATTTAATCGTATTAATTTAGAAATCACATCGGGTAATAAAAAATGTAATAAACCTTTTAATGGTTCAAACGATATTTGCAATCGCAATTCTGATAAATGAATTACTTTAACATGATACTAAGCAAAAAAAGCTAATTTTTCATTAAGCCAATAATATAACCAGTATCGATCCAACTAAATGGTAGAAATAACGAGTTAAAGAGATTAATATTTGTAACCGTTTCAAAAATGACTCCATTTCATATTCGCGTGAGAAACTTCGAACGCCAATCCTCCAATATTTTCCCACGCTAGATTATACTTACTATTTTGGTAACAACCAATAAACTTTACTTTCTAGATACTTAGTCTACAAACACAATATTTCGATGTTTAATACCTTGACATTATTAAATAAATGATAAATCATCTTTATCGATACGAATTTCCGACCTCGAACAAATTGCATTGAATCAAAACTAAAGTGTCAAGCCATAAAATAAATACAGTTTCGTTAAATACTCGAAAACAATTTAACGCCAATTATTCAGAGGTCATTACCAGTTACACAGTACATTTTTATATTCATAATAGCAATAACGCGATGAGACTGGCACAGTTGAGCGAGATCGCGAAGTGTTGTACAAATATGTTTCTTCCATACACAAGCACTTGCACGTCAGAGTAAATGATAAAATCGTGATCTTGAATTTGAGATGTCTTGAGAGAACTTAACGTTCGTTATTCGACACAATAATTCAAGTGCAATGTGAATATATCGTTTTAGCGTCATTGCTCTGTGCCATTGTTTTGACTTCGCCACATTTAGATATACATAGCGAATTGAGTTGAGCGGATATGTGGTGACAGACAGCCATAAAATGGCCAAGGTTATTCCCTTTTTCTTTATAATATCTCGCATACATATGCAGATGAAATGTGAACACAGACACCTTTATATATCTATGTGTACTCTTCGCTTGCTGTAAAATGACGTTTTGAATGAAATAAGAGTTACAAGTATATAAAAATAAAAGATAATGTCCTAAAATAGGATATTCTGAGAAATTCTGACTTAACGGCCCCCCCTTTGGACACTCTCAATCTTTTATATTACTCAATTGACCTGTTCTTAGTGTCAATCATTTTAGTGTTGACTGTACAGTGTAAAAAGTGCTAAATAAATAAGTGCTTCTGCTGTAGACAGTACAACGTAGTATTTGTTAATGACCAATAACACAACAATGGTACTCCCTTTTGTGTCGCAGTGACCCGTACTGATTAGAAGAGAGATAAGATTGTAGGAAATAAACGAACGGGCGGAGCGCGAACCTTCCTGGGTGGTCTGCAATATAATATGTAACCATTATTTTACGATCTCACGCAGTCTTCATAAGCGTACTAAATGAGAACGATAGAGGAAAATGTACTTCGTTTAGAGCTCTACGTGGGTTGGGTAATGTTCACATATGACTCCAAACTGTCTCGGCGAAAGTGTGCGAACGTTTGTTTGCATAACTTTTAGATACCCATCACGATATTCCAGTTTAGCAATCAAGGCGTTTAATTTATTTAATAATATCAAACTTTTATTTATTGATCCAAATTAATTAATGCTCGTTGTAAACGACGTTTTAAAATGAGTTGTTTAGAGAAAAAGTCATTTACAACTTTTCCAATAAACTGTTAATTTCGACATTGTGCTAAATGTACATTATTATTTGATGAATTTTAAAAGTTTATTCATGAGATAACTATTGTTAAAAAAATACCGGTAATCTTTTTTGGTTCAAAAATATACAAAGTAACAAATTTAATTCTAGTGTCTTAACTGATAAGGTTATAGAAAAGAGGTTTTATTTTTAAATATCAGTTACATGATATAGTATTGCTCGCAATCCCATGATCCGATGTCCTTCAAACTAGTCGTGGTTTATTATTATTTTATATGGTATGAGTAGCGAGCGAGGTGTGTGGCCGTCTTGCAAACAGGTTTGTTCACTGCGACCGCACTGTCCTCGTCTTCATAAAAAAAACATTCAAATTTTAACGGTGAGGACTAACGAGCCGCATCGCGTGTCATAGCTACTTTATATCGCTTAATAGAAATCTCACTTTCCATAGCATAGTGACATAGTGATACAATCGTCGACGCAAGTTACGTTCTGTGTTGCAAGCGATATCATAACATAAATCTGCTGAGACATTTTATTTCATTGCGAGTACTATAAAATAGAGCGACTAGAGTCAATGGTCGTAACGGTCGCTGGCGTTTTGTCGAGCTTTGTATAAATGTGTTTGTGATATATTGCTTTGTACCGTATATTCTCACTCCATCCGCGATCTAAATAAATTATACTTAAAGCGTAGACTAACTCATACGAGCTACAGAATTTGCAAAAAATACACTGTAGATACAACATGAAAACTGTTAAGGCATTATTTCCTTGTTTATTTGGTAAAAAGTAATTACTTCTCTCAAATTTTGAAAAATTAAATAAAAGATTAAATAAAAAAGAGCGGAGATAAAACTTTACTTAAGGATATTCCCTTACGATTTCTATTTCCTGTTCACCACCGCAGCGACGGCGCAGATGTTCATTTTTTTGTATATCTATATAAGATCTATATCTATAAACATCTGTGTTCTAATTTTGGTTGCGGTTTAGAATGTTATGTAAGGAAACTGAAATTTTAAACGTCGTCAAGATCACGTGCAGTCATAAAGCAGACATACCAATCTCTGTACGATGAATTCACAGATGTTGAAATACTCAATGACATATACGGTCTTCAACTATTAATACTGTTCGCAGTAATTGTACACCATTGAGCCTACACGTAAGATGGATGGGAGTGACAGTAATGCAAATCTCCTTGATGCTCTTCAAACATTCCTTCGGTCGCGAACGGCCAGTACTCGATCTCTGTTCTGAGTGGTCGTACAATAATAAGTAAAGAATGGCGTTCCTGTCCGTTGGTCACGTGTGGCTGTGGGCCCGAGATGAAAGTGGCAGCGTGGGCGTAGGCCATTGATAAAGACTGTTAGATGGCCGTGAGAAATGTGTCTTCTTTTATGAAGAAATGATACTGCTGCCTGCTTAGAAGTATTATATTTTTTGTGATTTTATTTCTCTTCATGTTCCTTTTTTTTACTTTCTAAGATACCTTACCGAATGTAATATATTTCGTATTATATTGGTGTCTATCGAGTGGTGACATGTTTATGTGACTAAATTTCGATATTGTTATATAAGGTTATTTGAGCTCGCTTATTACTAAACCAATATAAATAATGCAAATATATTATTAGAAATATGATCAGTTACAAACTATATTAAAAGTTTAGAAGTAAAAATACTATATGCTATATAATTTACCTTTCACTTTAACAAATATGTGCAATATGTGTAAATAAAATGCATTTCGATTTACATATATTTTAGAGTAGAGGTCTGGGTGGCCGTCTAATGCGGTACGCGCAAGTTTGATATTACAGAATAAGATCACGTTGGCGCATTGATATGCGATAGCTGTCCCATAATACGTACACCGCGAGATGGAGAGCGTCATATTCCTGACCTACTACATCCTTATGGGAATTGTATTCACAGAGTGAAATCGAAAATAGAGAGAATCGTGAGAAAATCTGCCTTTACGAATTGAACTTATCTATCCTGTCATTTTGAATATAGAATATAAAATTAAACGTAACTTGGAAAGGTAGATTCAGATTTATATATCAAACATGGATATTTTTCTTTTAATAAAAACGGTGGCAGTTCGTTTGAACTGCTATCGTTCACTGTTCCATTTGTGTAATTATTTAAATTCAATAATATAATTGAAACAATATACTATCTACTGTTTTGTATTATGAAGTTATTATATAATAAAAACCATATAAAATATAATTAATTTAAGTAACAAAAAATCGTTGAAGGCTTGTGGCATGCGCAAAAGCTCATCAGGTAGGCTGGCGCTGCGTGCTCTTGACCCCGAGCCGATGTGAGTCATGGCGTGACGTGCTTATTCATGATAATTATGTGGGAATAGTCTGTAGAATTTTAAATATTTCAGAGCTATATGGATCTCAATTAGCAATTTTCATATTTATTAGAATATTACATTTAAAATGTTTCAATTTTGGATTATTTAAGAATCCACATTAGACATATAAGATTCTAATCTATAAATCTAATAATAGGGCGGTCTCGTAAGTCGCCCAGGTTGTTAACATTGAAGAAATTTGTATAAAATAATTCAAAGTGAACGTTTTTCAATGTCAATTATAAAATCTATTTAGTTAGTCTAACTCAAATTTAGATGCAAATATAGAAAGGCGAAATATATAACAAAATACTACATAAATCACGAGAACACTTACTTAAATTTACTTTTTGTAATTCAATGCACTCGTACTTTATTCTTCTTTTGTCGTTGTTTTACGAGTGCTGGTCCACTATGCATCACATGTTGACTCTCTTCTTGTACTATTGTCTGACTTATAGGGATGCAGATTCCGAGGCCCTGCGTTCAAATACTAACCCAATCAGTAAAAAGTGATTGGGTTATTGTGTCAAGAAAATCTTGGAATTTCTCGAGTATCTCAAAGTTCGAAAGTTTGTCAGTTTTTACACTCGCGTGCCTCAGAAAGCAACTAATCTATTTCCATTCGTTTCGATTGTCATCCTCGTTTACCATAAAAGTGAAGGAATAGAGTGTACCTATGTTTGCGCACCACACTTATTAGTATTAGTATATATATAATAACATGATATCTATTAATTATGTCTACTGTCACAATTCATTATGAACTGAGCTTCGGAATCCAATTCTAAAAATAGGCTCCCAAGGTGCGTCAAAGCTCCTGTTCAAAGGTCAACTGGCCATATATATAAACGGCACAATATAATTTTATTTAATTGTAAATGTAATAAATCATAATTTCAACAACTTCTGTAAAAAATATTTTTTTTGATTCCAGTAAATCGCGAAATCATGTGAAATATAATCTTTGTGATGAAGGATGGTAGCTAATATAATCTTATCTAAACTTGAATATATACTGTAAAAAAACCTCATTTATCGTTTTTCTTCTACGCCAGAATAATTTCTCAAAATATTTCATAAACTTACCTCTTATCGGCTTACTCTTAAGCGATTTATTTTGGCACTAACTTTTTTTGACAATGCTTTCGCCAGTGAGCTGGTTATTGGTAAGCTTGCTAGTACTTGATATACTTTTATAGCTGTTGGTGCTTAAGTAATTCGTATGACACCCAAAAGTTGAAATGGCTCTATTCTGTCGTTTAATAAATTTATTAGTAATAAACTGAATGTAGTAAATTGGAAACAAACATCAAAATGAAATGTTAAACGAAATAATAAATTACCCTTAAAATTCCATAATTGAAAAATTATAGCTAAATAAAAGTTTAGATAGTGACCTACATTTAGCAATGATTTATTATTAAATTAATTTTCTATTAAACTTTCATTATACGCGGTTGATTACGAACCGTGAAAATGAATTAAAAGTGACTATAAAAATTATAAAAGAAAGTTAAGATCGAAGGTGTCTGATTTATAGGCCCTTTTCTATATTTATTGCTCTTGTAACATACAAGCGTTCTAATGTATCAGGAGACAGTAGGTTATACTACAGTGTCGGTTATAAATTTCGCTTTCACTAAAATTTGAGGTCTTCACAAAAGGTAACGTACAATAAGCTATCCTCAACAGATTTATTACTAACGATAACTCCTACAATTCTCATATTAATATTTGGGTATCTCACATGCTATTAATCAGAAGTTTACGAATAATTTGATCTTATCTATTTTCTCATTATTAATTCGTTGGACAAATTTAATACTTTTCAATTTATCTATTGCAGCTTTGTCAAACATAATAAAAAAATGTTAATTTTACAATAATACCTCAAAGGTACAAACATAGTTCCTGTGAATAACACTTCCTATTAATTGAGTTTAATGATCTTTCATCGATTGAACACTTATAGCGCTTACATTAAATCCGGTTATTGCTTATAAGGCAGTTAGTAAGCACTGCAGCGCTTGATGAGATTGAAAAGACAGCTACATGACTGTGGTCTCATCAGTATTCTGGTATGGTACATCTGTATGACTGACTAATCGTGGTCCCTTAAGCGCTCTTTGTCGGTCGACGTGTCGACACATTCCCATTGTGGCCCAGTGTCGTGTTCCGGGGACGCCGGTCACTGCTTTCAATTCGATTTTCTCTTTAAATGCTAATATACCCACTTATATGCCTACTTGTGTTTCATTTAACTCATATAGCTGGTTCATTACGGTTTCAAGTAAACAAAGGTTGGTCTGGAGTTTTTACACAATCGTATACCAAAACTTGTATTTATATAATCAGTCAATTTAACTACGGTTTCGGTGGCAATGTTGTTATGTAGGTTTAAGAGTTAATTAAAAAAATACTTTACCGTCCTCATTTAATATGCAATACTTAAAACGTATTTCATTAAATAATTTACATCGTCAATATTAGTTATATATTGGTCAATGTCAAATTATATTATATATTTTGGTCAACATTTTATAATTATTTATAAAACCTTCTCTTCAAAAAGTTAGAGGAGGCCTTAGCCCAGCAGTGGGACATTCACAGTCTGTTACTGTATTTTATAAAAACACGTTGTTCAATGTATTGAATATAATGTCATATAAGTATATTTCAAGGAAAAAAAAATACACACAGACACATAGTTGGCAGTGTATTGACAATGACAAATTTTCAAGATATAACAAGCATCTAGGGTGATTTGATAACAAAATATAGCAAGTTATATGAGTAAATTGACTATTATAATATCCCACTGACCGAATTTTGCGAGGAGTGCTCCATAATCTCTCTTGCGGATATCCGACACCACTTCACTTCATGGTAGAGGTTGTACAAACCCATCTGGGTATGTACCACTAATTAAATATATAAAAATTAAATATTGTTCCCGGTGTCTGTGGTTACATTGGCTCACTCACACTTGCAACCTGAACAACAATATTAAATATTGCTGTTTTTTTTATTATATTCGACAGTGTTTTATGATCAACAGTATTTGATATATTTTTGATTGCTGTAAACAGTGTGTGATTTTCCTGTTATTGCGATTAAAAATGAAACATTACACATAACCTGCCTTATGACGAAGACGGCACGAAAAGGTTCGTATATCGTTGACGGCACTAAATATTGCTTTTCCAGTTTTTGAAAATAGGATAAAACTTTGTTCTTCTTATCAGTATGCAATTTATTTAAATGCTTTTGTAGTGTTTGAAAAAAGGTTTGAACAGGATTATTTCCACTTACAACCGACAAATACTATACGCAAATGTTTCTTTTTAATTAGCCTTAATTTTCTTTGGCTTACTAATAATCCACCAAAAATAAGAATTATTTCGGGAACAAACAATTTTTGGCTGAAATCTGAAATTCGGAAAGAAATGACAACAGTAGTGCTATTAAAGGCATGACTGAAATATAAGCGCACACCCGCAAATACGTATTATTCTATTTTCAAGACCCTAAGACATTTTAATATAGAGACAAGGTGGCATTTTTAATATCTTGTTATAAAAATGTGAACTATTGCTTATTATTAAATAAATAATAAATGCACATTTCAACAATGCAATACAGGAACAAACAACAGTAAAAGTGGTAAACCGTGTCTGTTTAAAATTGAAATACTACTTTCTTAAATATTCATTTACTTTAGTCCAGTTTGCTTAACTTCTCTTATATACCGCGCCGGTTTTTTTTTAGTTATGTCACTTCATTATTGTTTATGGCACAGAATTGAGAATATATTGGAAATACTATCAGTCTGTCAAACCTTATTATCCGTCAATGTAAATTTAATAAAACTTTATATAAATAATTGTTTATATAAAGTTTTATTAAATAATATTTTTAATAATGTTTTTATTCTTAACTAGTTCGAATAATAGGTACTTAGAGATATATAAAATGAAATAAATTAAATATATAGAGTATAATAAATAAATAATTAATATATTTGTATCTATTAGTGACAATTACAATTTATTTATTATTATAAATTTTTAATCATGAAATTTTCAACTCCAGACATTTCGTAGTCACACTCGACCTCGCTTTACGAGAAATAATTTATGTTTGTATATATGTATAATCGTAATTCGTTCTGATATGTACCTAACGCCTCGTCGTCTCTACTCTGAAATTTATTTTCCTCTTTAATAGTTTCGACAAACATTTTTCGATTCCTCTACAGTTACAGTATGTAATCCATTCTCAGCTAATATCATTCATATTAATTGTGAATTTTTGCTTGGAATGTAAATTTTCACTTTCTCCCATATATTTTATTTATTAAAATGTCACTAACGTTACTAATGCGAGAGTTCGAAGCGCGTCGTAGCTAACATTAACTGGTTTATTTCGGTTTTACTCACTGTGCGTACACAACTACAAATGCAGAAACGTCTCCAAGCAGATTTAACTGTATCACTTGTAATTTATTTTTTGTTCTGAGGCTTGACATATGGACATCTGGACAAATGAGAGAAGTTGCCCAACAATTGCGTACTTTCCTAAGGCACGTATGCCTCATAATGCTTAGGAGTGATTTAGAAGTTACGATTTAAGTAACAAACGCGTACTGTATGTATATTTAAAATAAGCTTTTAATACGTGATTTCTCTGTTTCAGAGAAAGGAATCATGTTTGGGTTTGTCTGGATTATACCTAACACAATACCTGGTACATAAGACGCACAAAGCATACATACGCACTAAGCGGATTAAATGTTTTCTAAAAGTTTGTCTTTAGTTAAACGATAGGCACACTTTTTTTTGCAAATTTATTTTCTTCAAATTTTATTAAATATGTACACATACATTTTTAATTGGTGTTCTTGTGTCCACCATCTTGTTCGCGTGTTTAAGTAAATTATTATTTAATCGTATTTAATTTTTAAAAATTCATCATGTCTTCATAAATTGTTTTATCAGAAATTATCCCATACGACTCGCGTGCCACCTGTTGTACACTGATGTCCTAGCTTACTAGTTTTGTTTGTTTTTGTTTAGATTATGTGATAGTACTAGCTTCAACTTAACTCGACGTACAAAGTACCAGGGGCCTAGATTACGGACAATAACTAGCATTATCTATACTATTATCAATACTGCTATATATAATGACTTGTTTTTTATATATCTATTAAATTTTGCCTTCAATGTACGCTGTCATTTTGCGCAGTTTCAGCAAATGTATTAAGTGTTTTCTACGTATTGGACATATTCAACTGTATTCAAGTAGGTTATTACTACATTATTACTACATTTAAATTGTTATTTTATAAAATAAATTAAAATTGACGCTTCTACAGCAGTCTAAATTCTGTTTTATTAAGAATCTTTACGTTTTCATCGTATACAAAGCACAATTTTTACGTTTTCTCCTCATTGCATCTATATCCACTTTTTCAGAATATTATCTATGTTTTCAATGTACTGTATTTATTGGCAAATTCAAATGCGTTTGAACTTTTTCTGGTCATGTCGGATTTTGAAAATGAAACGATTGAGGGCACTTGTCCTATCACATATCAATTGAGCATTATAATAATATGTCCTGTGCATATGAAAGTAAAAACTCTCATGACATGAAATATAAATTAGGTTTATGTGTGTTTATGTGTGTGTACCTTAAAGTTCAATAAACACTCCTGCGGTGTCTTAAGATCTACCAATATTATGGTGTAGCGGTACCTACAGTTCGGAATGTTTAGACTTTAAGAGCGTGCGTTTCACTGCGTTATTAAAGAACATCGGTTCGACCGTTCGGCGCAATAATATTTACACACCTCGCTTCTGCGAATATGCGGTTTCCGTCGGCGTGTGCTCACACGCAGTCGTTTGAGATAAAGCTACCTATTAACTATTCGACGCGTCTGTCGTATAATAAGGTAAGTAATGAGAAATTTTATTAGTAAAACGGTTAGCCAAATCGTTCCTACTGTATTGTTCATACTGTCTCCTACATCATGTTGATACGAATCGATCCAGCACTTAGTGCGATAAATGTGTATTTTTCTCACCTGTTTTGATGACCTAAATGACTTTTAATATGATTAAATATTTTAGTGCAGGACACAAATATGGCAAATAACGCTCACTCTAAATAAAATCCAAATATATACGAAAGTTTCAAAACGTCACATCATGCCATTTTAATTTCGCTAGAAAAAGAACGCCCGAATGTGGCCACAGCTGACAGTCAGCTATATATCGTACATATTGAAATATTTATATATATCTGTTATATATATATATCTGTTTGAATAAATATATATTTATTCAAACAGTTATTATATGTGTTAAGAGGCGCTCGTAAACGGAAATAATTACTGTTTTAATTTGTCCAGGGACTATAAAGGAGTGAATGGTTAACTTTAACGCACCCTTTGCAACCACATCATACGACCCTAAAATAAGGACAAATTACTTTTTTATTAGTTCAAATATATTACGCCATAATTTCTCCTAGTTTACGACAAGTATCTAATGGCAAAATGCTTTATATATTTTTATAACTAGTGGAATTAATAAAAGCAGACTAGAACGTACGCGTATTAGTTTCTGAACGTAAACATCTTTATATGTACGTCATTACCAAACAATTTGTTGCCGGTCTGCCGCCACTTCAATGCTCCGAACTATTGAGAGACGCGAAGACAAATAGATGACGACGAAGTCAAAGGTTCACATCCGTGATAGTTTTAGGAATTATATACAGATTGTTTGCTTTTAACTGTTAGTCATTATCCTGCCTTAATTTAACTTAGTTGGTTTCTGTAATACATGGGTTAATAAATGGTGAGGATAATCAATCTGTTTACGAAACGAAACATACAACAGGATTTTTTCGTTTGTCTTTTAATATATTTATATATGTTTTACAATGGCATGAAATAGTAACTAATAGGAATAGACCATATACATATTATATACCTAATTGTGATGAGGTTGCGAAATATAAAAAATAATATTCATATCTTTCGAAAAATTACATGTATACGATGTGTGTTGAAATTAAGTCAATGTAAATTTATTCGTTTAGCAAGATGTGCAATGACATTGTTTTGTAGTTCAGCACCTTTATAACACCTTCCAACCAATGAGTGACATTTCTAGCGCATGCGCTTGAGTTATCGAGCCTATTTGGCTTTGAAAGCGATCTACTTATGGGTATTGTGTTGCATTATCTATTTCACATGGAACAATAACTACAATAACTCTTCGTAATAAAGACATAGATCGAATGAACTAGTGAGTCGTTCTGCACCAAGGAGTACATTTTGCGTTACCAAATCGTAAAGTTGTCGCGCCATTGTTTTAACTCGGCTAATAATTCGATATGTCAATGCTCGGTAATTGGACTTTAGAACTTGGATAAATTGACGGTGTAGTTTTAATGGCCAATACAATATAATAAAAAAAATATCTACTTCAGAAATTAAAAAAAGGAAATTCAATGAACATTGAAAAATAACTCAATTTGGTTTTTATTGAATTGGGATTTAATAATAATAAACTAAAACATGTCTGAAGTTAGTGTCAATCACCAAAAGATCTTTTAAAATAGCTTTTGCATTTTAAATCTTAATTGATAAATGTGTTCTTTGTAAAATGAATTCTGGCATATCATTATTTTTTGAATCAATCTTCACTTCATACGAGTATTTTTATAAAATTGATAAGCATAGGGCAAATCGGCCACCTGATGGTATGTTGTCACAGTATACTACAGTCACAAGATACATAACATCTTAATTCGCAAGGTTGGTGGCGCCTTGGCGATCTAGGGTAACTATTCGTTATGAGTGGGTGGTACCTACCCAAACGGGCTAACTCAAAGCCCTTCAATCATACAAACACGACCCACATAGTGTTTTTAACGGTATCAATTATATCTTTTTAATAACTCGTGTATCAAGCATTATTCCCGTAATTTTATATTACACACAACGAAATTTAAAAAGTTTTAAATTCCATGTTTGTCAATTTTATCTACTATTTTCTTCTAAAAGACGATTGCGATACGTGTTCTTTTAACATAGGTAAGTAATCAATATTCATTAAAATACTAGAATACAGCGCAAATATGGAATTATAGACGTAATTATTGTAATAACAAACTGTTTTTGCAAGGACTTTTATAATAAATGGCGCGCTGACGTACAGAACATACGTTATCAGAATAATTTACAAGAATTATACAATTCTTTTATACATAAAATACATTGTATTATTACATTAAAAGTAAACAATAGAATGAGTAATAATACTTCAGCTCCTGTTCGATTTTTAAACATACTAATTTGAGTGATAAGAAAAATAACAATAGGTATATAACTGGCAATTTGCCGAAAAGGACTTTTGTAGCCCTTCAAGGCAGTTTGATGTATGATAGAAATTAAATGTCGGTGTTTTATTATTATCGTATGCTAAGAATGTTACCGAATCTTTTATAAGAGCTTTAAATTTATTTGTATAGTAAAACAAGTTCTGTGAGCACGAACATAATGTGGTGATAATATTTAATTGATTTGATATCTTTTTAATATGATAAGAGCCGAGATAGCTCAGTGGATAAAACACCTTAATCGAAGAGCGTGAACAATGTCACCGCCTAACTGTGACATCAATTCCATCGCGCACAAAGAAATTTGACAACTCCTTTCTTTGTCGCACTATCAAAAAATGGAATTCCTTACCAGCTCACATGTTCCCTTCCTCTTACAACCCGGGTTCCTTCAAACGAGGCGTGAAGAGGCATCTTGCGGGCCGGAAAGGCGGGGGCGGCTAGTGCAGAACATTCTTCCCGACTGTATTGGCCTTCGTCGCGTTTGGACTCTACTACCACTTACCATCAGGTGAAATAGTCATTTGCCCTCCCGGCAAATATAAAAAAAAACAAATCCTAAAAAAAAAATAAGATCACATTCAAGATAAAATAATTGAAACTTTCCTTAGTGAAAGTCAATGTTATAATACTAAATTATCATTGGTGGCTTTATGTATGTTTGACTTAGTAAGTACCGCACAAAAACAGTTAGATATTCTATCAGCAGCAACACATTGTACTGCAGTTTTCTGGTTAGCAGGTAGAGTGAACTAACGTTATTTCAGGTACAAGGAACGTACCATTATAGATCCCGTGGTTATCTGGCGATGTGAAGTGACAGTATCTGTGAGTGATGACCCCGTACCATCAAGTTAGTTTGTCTTCTTATTTTAAATTGGTGTTTTATTGTTAAATTTTAAAAAGAGGTCTAGTTTACCCTTTCAATTAAGCGTAAGATTAACTGATCTTAGAAGTGGGGAAGACAAAAGCCGTAGGCCAAGATCGAACCTGCGACTTTAACACCGCTAGGCAGCCCGTAAATAATTACGCTATTCATGTTTACTTAATTTAAAAAGAAAGAAGCAATAACATATTAGTCGTTACAAATTTGAAAGTATTTTATAACCAGTAAGAAAGTTACCACCAATATGATGATACTTCTGAATATACATCGCAGATTCAATTATGTATATCAATTCACAGACGCGTTTCAACTTAATAAGAGAATAAAACATAATTTCTTAGAAACATTCAACGCTTTTATTGGTTTTACTTTGTGTGCTTATTTAGTAACAATAAGAAATGAATAGAAAGTTTGTATTTATTCATTCAATTAAATTTATTGTTTTTTTTTTAAATACAAAAAAAATATCTTTTTAAGGCTCACCCCTAGAGAATGCGTATCCAGGTATTGGGTGGAGGAATACTTAGTATAGGAGGGAAATTAAATACCTCCCGTGAACCAACAGCCTAGTGAAGGTAATAAAAACAATTAGAAAATTTAACAGTTGACTTTCGGTTTAATTTCGTACAACCTCAATAAACTGAGATGCTATGTCCCTCGTGCCCGCAATTTAAAACAATTATTTGAATAATACAAACAAATGAGGTCTTAAGGCTAAGAGATTAAATTTTAGAAATATTTTTTCCCAGACATGTATTACACAATATAATAAAAAAACAGAGACTTCATAGACACATCCGTCCGTAATCCGTAACAGCCTGTGAATGTCCCACTGCTGGGCTAAAGGCCTCCTCTCCCTTTTTTTTTTTTGAGGAGAAGGTTTGTAGCTTATTCCACCACGCTGTTCCAGTGGAATACACATGGTGGTGGAATACACATGTCGCAGAATTTCAGTGAAATTAGACAAATGCAGGTTTTCTCACGATGTTTTCCTTCACCGTAAAGCATGTGATGAATTATAATCATAAATTAAGCACATGAAAATTCAATGGTGCTTGCCCGGGCTTGAACCCACGATCATCGGTTAAGCTTCACACGTTCTTACCACTGGGCCATCTCGGCTTTTAGACACATAATAATATCCTGGGACATTTTTCACACACGGCCATCTGATCCCAAATTAAGCTTGTATAAAGCTTGTGCTATGGAAACCAGACAACTGATATACTACATATACTACTTTTCTTTTTGTAAATACATACTTATATAGATAATTACACCCAGACTCAGGACAAACAGACATGTTCATGCACACAAATGTCTGTCCTGGGTGGGAATCGAACCCACAACCTTCGGCGTGAAAGGCAAGTGTTCTACCAACCACACCAACCGGCTCGTCAATATAGTTGACTAGTATATAGTTGACTGCATATATTAAAGTCCTCCATGTCGATGTATATCTACTATATTTAGTTTATATCGAGTAGGTATTATTCTTCTGAAGTTACATAGAATAGTATGGGCACTATATTATATTTGTCTACTTGTGTGAAGCCGGAACAGGGGGTTTATTAAAATAAAAAAATGATAATTTATATATTGCAACGAAAATAATGTCATACTTACCACGTCATACTTACTACTTAGTATTATCTAATAGTAAATAGCGGACTCATTTTACGGCGTGCGAATCTTGACAATACAAAAGACAGGCTTCTTTTAAATTACATTTTAATTGGAGAAGGTTAACTTTCTTAACTGTATGAAAAAAACAATATAACAAAAGAATGGTAATCCACTAATCGTGATAATATTATTCCTTTATAAAACTTTAAAAAAATCCATAGAGATAATTATTTATAAGTGTATTTGTTGTTAATATTTAATTAATATTTTATGATATCATAGTTATTACATAAATGCGTACGTTAGATTGAAAGGAATGTTTGTATTTTATTAAAATCTTTTCCGTAAGACATTACGCACGTAAGTATGTACTAACAACCTAATGTTGTATAATTTATAGTTATATATTTTAATTTAACTGATCAACTGTCGTATGATGACGTTGAATGATTGACGTCTTTGACATAAGCCTTTATAACTATTGAATTATGCAACTTTTCTTGATTCCTACATCGTCTTTTTAGAATTTTCTTGCTGTATTGTAATATAAAAAATCAATATAACGACAAACAAACTTGTTACCAACAGTTTTTACGAGTTCAGAGAATATATATCTTATATTTTATGTTTCACATAAATAAAATAATTTTACATAGTAATATGTCAATAAGTTCAATAACATATAATGTACTTTTCGAATTTCGGCCAAGGCGGCCAGTTTCAAAGACTAAACATTTGCGCAGGAGATATTTTAGTGCACAAATACAGGTGAAGTCGTGATAACGTCACTCTAATTATCCTATGGTACGGCAATTCAACAAGACTAATAGGATATCAGATAAATTTATTACTTTATACAGGTTTTTTTTTTTTTATTTACAGGTTGGCCTGGGATTCGTATCCGTAAACTCAAGATCTAGTCATATAATTAGTCACTAGACTGACGACGCAAATAGTCTTGTCAATAACAAAGGAAGTTCGTTATCAAGTAAATGGATTGGTCTCAAATAGCAAGTGTTTCTTCTAAGAAATAGTTGTCTTAAAGCCTAATTACAGGCGTATTTTGTCGGTCATCGAAACTGTATCTATAATTAAGTGGCGAAGTGTGATGGTGAGTTCAACGTTACATTGACATGGTATGGGATGAGTCACCATCCCCTCCATGGCTACCTCAGAGTCAAAACTGCAACAGAAGTATGTGATATGTTTTAAGTTTGCACCCACAAACCGGTTAATTTCATTTTAGAATATTTTATTAATCTTTAAAATAACCCTTTATTTAGTCCTTCGTAAATGTAAAGTAAGTGCGGCCTCGATCCTTCTCTTTGTTAGTAACCATTGTAGGTATTTTTTTTTATAAAATATATTAAAGCTTTTCCAGCACCTTCCAGTACCACTAACACTATGGTCGACCAAATTATGTAAAATAAAAAAAAAACGCACGAAGAATTTACAACCTGTTTTACATACGTCAATTATATATAATCTTAACTTAAAGCTAGATAATAAATACTAAGCATATTGTAGACTTCAAAAATCTATGTTTACTTACATAATACAATTAGTAGGTACCATTTCTGATATATTTTCGTTCTTAGGTTACTTTAATGATACCGGTTGAAGCGCAAATTCATATGGACCGATAGCAGGTTTGAGCGATCTATTTTTTTTTTTGTATCCCCGAAGCGTATTCTTGTGGAGACATTAAGGAATTCGAAGGCGAACGTGAATTCCAATATTGATTAAACTATAATATATTTATTTCTTTAATTTCAAAATAAATTTCAATTATAGGATATTTATTTTAACATTAAGTCGAGAGGAGATAAAAGATGTAAAAATTTAAGTTTTTGTTTATTTTAAGTAAGATTAGTTATCCAGGAAATACCTGTAGGAGCTTAGATAAAATCTTATTTGACTTATCTTTTTGTAATCTTATTTTTAATTTTGAAGTTCCTTTATAAAGCATTGATGTAGGTGCGTTTTTTATAAAAAATAATATATAACATAATAAATTGATGATATATGTATAATCAAACGTTTCGTTTACGCCTCGCGGGCGTACATTACTGACGAGCGGTAACTTATACGCGAATGTGTAGCCAAATACATAATTATTATCTCACCGGCATCAGCGCCCGCGCCGGTGCCAGGAGCGTGGCTGGCATTCGCACTCGCTAATTTTACAGGTAGTCGCGTGCTTTGACTTAACAACCGGACGCCATAAAACATTACGCACATTCTCGTATATCAAACACATAGAACGAAATATGTCATGGATAATCAGTAATTACACCTATGACACTCTACAATTGAAATGAAATCTAATGCTAGAGGTCATGGAGCAATTATATGCAAAAATTACAATACTAATAACTGGGTAATAGAAATGTGGGCGACATGAGTCAGAGCGAGGTGGGTGCGAAGGCTACATTTGAGTCTTGGTCATCGGAAGCCGTTCACTCATAGATTTAAAAGGTTTTATACATGGTCTATAATTTTGTTAGTATTATGAGACCACACGCCACGCTTAAGGTTACACGTGGGATGCTGGTAATCTCTTAGACCCGAGTACAGTTTTGACGTTTATACAATTCGATATAATGTGAATAGAAATATCAGAATGATTCTCGAGATTTAAGCCCGCGTTCGTATTTGTGGTTCTAATGAAGATATTTACTTGAGCTCAGCTTTCTACTTTATACAAATAAGAAACGATATAAGTTCGAATTCTAGAAGCACATAGTCAGTATACAGATAATCACTCTAAAAACGCTAATTGGTGTGCTTTGTAGTCAAACGACAAATAATAAAGTGCTTGGATAGCTTGTTTTATAAAAAAAACAATAACGAAATACAATACACAATGTCTAACTAAATTCGCGCATGGTCTATTAAAAAGCACAGTAAACGAGGAATGAAAACTACTGGTAGTAATTTCTTGACTCTTCTAAATTAGACCGTGGCCTTTATAAGTTAAAAAAAGAATGAAAATAAATTTACGGAAAAGTTTTCGCACCTACTCAATATGACGTAAGTTTTTAAATATAATTTTGCAAGTGTTTCTCCTTGTGATTCATACAATAAGCATAAAATTAGAAAGAATTTTGATCTGATAAAAAATATGTAGGAATACTAAATACTAGAGAACCTACTTTATCGGAATTTCTTTACTATGTTACATGTTTATAGAAAAATATATCGTCTTTTAATATAATTAGCATTGAACCTCAATTAAAACTTACCGTTCTTGAATAATTATATAATTTTTGTACCTTTATTTTAGAGAAACAGTTCTCTAAAAACAAAATTATCTTGTATTTTTTTAGTACGAAATTAATTTGTTAACTGCTTATATAATTTATTTAATTTTGTAGCTAGGTAAACTTTATATGATTCCATAGATAACAAAAAACAACGTTGATGTTTTGTTTTAGATGAGGTTTAAACACACAGATAAAATATAATAGATGTATATAATATCTCTGTGAGTGTAGTACCTAGTCTGTTTAGCTGTTCCATATTTAAATTGTACGTAAATATAAATACTTCATAAGTTTTTATGACACAAAATTTTGTCTTTTTTGAAAACTTACATTATTATTTTATTATTTTTAATTGATCTATATACAATTATACATGTTTCACTATTAAAACATTAATCCAATATAATATATCGACCAGAGTTTGCTAGTAGGTATAAATTTTTTTTTATTGTATAACGTGAATGATTTATTCAGCACAAAATCATTGACATATAAATTTCGATACGATTCGCATCCATCTGTTCATTGGCCTGGAACATTTTGACATAAACAAATTGCCTGTTTCACGTGTCTTATAATACGTAATAAGTCTAACGCTCGAATCTGTAATGTACTCATAGTTTTAAATGATAAGTGACAGCCCTTTGATGTCCCACTCCTGGGCAACCTTCACCTTTACTGGTGGTAGGGCTTTGTGCAAGCTCGTCTGGGTAGGTACCACCCACTCATCAGATATTCTACCGCAAAACAGCAATACTTGATATTGTTGTGTTCCGGTTTGAAGGGTGAGTGAGCCAGTGTAATTACAGGCACAAGGGACATAAAATCTTAGTTCCCAAGGTTGGTGGCGCATTGGATATGTAAGCGATGGTTGACATTTCTTACAATGCCAATGTCTAAGAGCGTTGGTGACCACTTACCATCAGGTGGCCCATATGCTCGTCCGCCTTCTTTTTCTATAAAAAAAAAAAAAAAAAAAAAAAAAAAAAAACCTCTAAGGAATCTGATATATTGTGAACTTCTATTGCTATTTGTAAACAATAAATGAAGATGATATATTATGTTTATGAATATATTTAATTCCTTACTTTTTGAGGAAGAACGTTTACAAACAAAAAATATAAATTAAAGAAACCGTTACGTAACGTATAATTATATAATAACGTAAAATTGACGTATCTACTTATATGGATTAATTATAAGCATTTCTTAATTGTTCAAACAAAAAAGAGATTCCTTTGTTCAATTCATCGCATTCATTGTATTGCATATCACGTTAATCAGCTAATATCGTTGTAATAATTCAAACGTGTTCTGGTGTTAGGGTCCGTCATTGTGTAACGCATCATCTATTAGTAGGAAACCCCGTCACGTGGAGGGAACAGATTTGCTATGTGATACGAACCGCCCATTAGCCATCCATATAGATAGCACGCTGAGAGTATACTCCGCTTGTATCAAGTGAATGGCCATTAAATATTGTTTTAGGCATTTTTTTTAATAAAAATAAAGTAGAGTAAATGTAACAGAAATTTAGATGAAATCGCTAGTAGGTTATAAGAGTAACTTATTTTTGTTAGCTTCAAAAAGAATGTGGCTTTTTATTTGCTCCTTTTTAGTGTACCTTGTGCTTAATAACTGTAAAATGAATTAAAGTTGTATTTGTTCCAATTATGTCACTTATAAATTTATTATTAAGACGATTAATTTTACTTTATACCGTTTTACTTTAGTCGTAGTTTCAAAAAGAACAACTTTAAAAAAAAATAATTTATCTTTTAAATAGATTATTTCAGAAAACTCGTAACAAAAAGCGTATGCTGATTGTGTAGCTTTAATAGATAAAATAGACACGAACACAAAAGGATGAAACTTAACAGTTGTTTTCCAGCGTTTGCGATAACAGTGAGTGCTAATGATTTATTATTTTTCATTCAAAGCCAAACAATACCATCCGTATTGATATCAGGTCCAGATTTCGAAACAAAGGGCTATTAGAGGCCCAGGAGAGATCCTTTTAAAACACAATTGACGTAATTAATGTGTTGTGGGCCACAGGATTCTGTCAAAGCTAATGTGCTTCAAATTCCTGTACCAACTATAAATTGTCCCACGAGACGTAGAAAATGATTGAAACAGCTGTCAGCAATCGACTGTCTTTAAACAACTAAAGTTTCTGATTTCGCAAAGCCAATGCGTTCTTCAAATTCTGCAAAAATTTTACAATTTGCTTTGAAATTTAAAGCTAAGGAGCAGTTCTTAAAGAAAAGCAATATAATTCAAGAAAAATATTGTCACGAAAAATTCGTAGATATTTTACAAAATTAAGTATATAAGTGCTAATATAATACAAGTGAAAGTTTGTACCTTTATCTGGTTGTTTGTACCCTAATCGAGCAAAAACGGCTTGTACATAAAATGCAAAGTATGTTGGAGTGTGCAACTAAGTATGAGGTATTAAAACAAGTTTTGACATCAGATAGTTTTACCAAATCGATAATAAGTGACTGAATTAGAATTTATTGAAGTCACAATATCAATTTGTGGCATTATTTTCTATCGCTCTTGCCCGAGCTCGTTGGCGCCGGCTGACAGATTGCAATGCAATCCGAGTGATTGCGTCCAATGACATAATGTCGCAATAAACTTTAATGTCTTATTAAATGTCTGTTATTTCATTTAATATTTTACAAATAACAATAAAAATGATTAATTTGATTTTTGTCGCCATACGCGAGCTTTGTGATATGAATTACTTTTTTCGTAACGTAAGGTATATTATTAAATAAGGACAAATTATTAAAGCCTTTGCAATATTGTAATTTCATTCTTGTATAAATTTTCTACATATTTTCTCTCGATAAACGTACATATTAGACAAATTTCGTTTTATCGTCATTTATTAATCTAATACAAAAAATATATCTTATTTCATTTTACTATTTCAAATGTACTTAATATCTGTAACCAGATCAAGACCTAAAATAAAAGTTTCAATAGTGTGCTATTGATATATGCTTTTAAAATCTTATGAAGAATAAGATCTATTTCGATAAACAACATAAAAATGACACATGTTTTATACGTATCTACTTTTAGTAATTTGAAACTAATCACACAACAAAACACTAATCGACAGGACTCGAAATTTCACACCTCGGCTATAATATCCAAGGGAGAGAAATAACAATCTAAATTTGAAATGATTTAGCAATATTCAAATGAGCATTCTTTGTTAAAAATAAAAATGTGGTTGTTCGATATTCAAATTTTATTATGAATATTTTTTTAAATAAATCATTCAAATTTCAAACTATAAATCAAATCGAACATGAAATTGTATCATTGAAAATATACTTAGGTAACAGATACCATTTAAATTTATATTCGGTAATTTGTTTTTTTTTTTTTTAAATCTAATTCTCTGAAGTTTAACGGCTTCGAACCGCGTACTCTTTGTCTTAAAGGTTTTTTTTTTAACCATTCAAACACTTAAATTTTACATCATCAGGTTTCAGCCAATTAAGCTGCGTGTCCAGATCCGAATAATTGCATTGCAGGCGTAGTTTTACTTGCTCGTCGAGTTCAAATTCATATATTAAAGATATGTTCGTAAAATATGATTTTACATAGAATTTATTACAATCTCGTGTCAAAATTAATTGTATATTATTTATATCATTTAGTATATTAAAAAAATCGACGACGCGCGGCAGAGCTTTATTAAAAAAGTCGTAAAAACTGTTTTATATTACAGTTAATTGACATAGAAATGTTGAGTCACAGCCATAAGCCGTCCCCTAGAGATAGTAAAAAAGCCAGCGTCGCTAGCTGAATTACATAAACGCCTAGTAGTCTAGATGTCTTGGAGATTGGACTTGTCTGATGATACCTTTGGATCCGCCGCTTAGTTATAAATACCTTTGATCTAGGGTTGTCAGGAATTAAAGGTTTAATGTTTAATTATTTTAAAAATTATTATAAATGCCATGCTTATCAAATATATTCTAAAATTATTTTGATTATAATTCCAAATTTCAATGCTACAATAGAATATTAAGGAATGATCAAAAATCTTTAATATAAATTGAATAAACTAAGTCGTTTGGTCCGTTCGAATAATAAATATATAAAACGTAACGAGCGACCGAGCGGTCGCAGCCCTGCGTATAACGGGCAGATTCCTTATAAGAATACCATGGGTCAGATTGGAGGTTCGCATCAAAGATCGGTGTCACTGTTCCACCTTCCATGTTTTCTCCTATATGTCATTCAAGCATTGCCCCGACTCACTATCAATGATGCCTCGAGGCTAACTTTTCGTATCAGCTTAATGATATAACGACTATGTGAGCATGTAATAAGTTTTTAATGAAATTGGGTGCACTTTCTATTTCAATTGCGTTCTGCTACTGGCTATTGAGTGAGAGTAATTTGTTGCTAGAAAGGTAAAGCTGTGTATGTAAATTTTATTACTAATTATCATTTTAATAACTACGTAACATCTTAGTAAATATATTTGATTACCGTAGACTTAAATACTTTGTGTGTTTAAGTTATAATGAGATAACAGTAAACTTAGCTTACAATCTTGTGGCCACCTGCGATACTAAAGTCATCCGATCTTAGTCTCGAATTATAATAACGATAATTGGAATAAAATGTCATCTATTAAACATTGTTAATCTCTGCTTAAATCTCGTAGGACTATTCTATTTTTATGACTGAAATGTTTGAGTAATTTACAAAAGTGATCAAAACGAACAGTTTTACAAAATTTATCTACATAATTTACAGAAAGAACTTTCATATCTTCTTGTCGTTGTTTTATACTGTTTACTCTAACAATAATATTTTGCCAACCCTGGCGATTTATCTTCACGTGTGATTTTATTTTTCATCACTTATCAGAAAAAGTTATGCCTTTATACCACCTTATACATTAATGTACACGCAAATGCAATGCAACTTGCATTATATTCAATTACCTATAATGTTAATAATATATAATATCAAAGAATGGTATATTATGGACTAGGTGTTTTATAAAACAGAGATAGTCTTTTTCGAGTTTTAGTATTTTTAATTATTTTTGTTTTATTATATATTTTATAATATTTAATTATGCTTTTCTAGTAAAAAAAACTGGCAACTAACACACTAATTACCTACTATTTAAAAGTAAAATAATTTTTAGATGATTAAGTTGGCGATCTAGATAATGTTGTGAGATGTTACGTTATATCGTTTCAATTCTTCAGTAAGGATAGAAAGATTAAAATATTATCTTTTTAGCAGCTTATGCCGATTATTCATAGAAATTATTTATTATTTTTATTTTCTGTGGATAAAAATTATAAAATAATAATATACGTTTGATTATGAATATTAAAAAACATTTTTGCAAATCTTAATATTATTTCCATATTTACACTGCCATCTAGGTGCTTAAATGATAGACATATAGCTCTACTAAATGTGGGAACATGTAGAGTTGTTAACTTAGTTTTTAAATAAGTAACTAGATGGCGCTATAAAGAAACTATTTATTGTAAGAACATTTGATCTTACAGTATTGTCTACAGTTTATCAGCTCATTATTACGGAACTTATATGTGCAACATTCGCCGTAAAAATATTTATTCATTTAAAAAAATGCATTTGTTTGCAAATAATTTATTTTACTCATTACATTTATAAATGTATGTTTTATATAGAATCTTACTGATACTGTAAGTGCGTGCATTTTTTTAATTATGATTTTTGCTTTTCAATCAAGATCAAACTACATCACTTTCTAATAAAACTTGACATAAAAGTCGATTATGTCGTGTGATAATCCGTCCTCTACTTTATAAATCTAATATATAAATAGCAAATAATGATAAGTAGAGATATTATAAAGTGTTATTTAATAAATAGCTGAAATGGTATTACTTCTGGTAAATTATCTCAAGATTTGAGCTTCATAAATCACTTTGGTACCATCAAATTCCTAGTCAGATCTAGAACTCGTAGTTGACGGACAGATGGATGACTGGATAGATTGATCTCCGCTCTAAATAGCCGGGGTATAAACGACCGCCTAACCACTAGTCAAGACGAAAATAAGATAAAATGGAGCTTGAAACTAACTTGAGACTTACAATCCGGCGTATGAATAAATTCTGATTACAATATTCAAGATATTAGTTTTATTAAATAGCTTTATTTAAAGTAAGAATAAAAAGGCATAAAGCATGAACATGAACAATTAATTTATTCGTTTTATATCTATGAAAAAAATAAATTGCACATCAGTAAATTTTTCAAATTTTACTTGGACGCAAACATACTGTTAGAAATATGTTAAATTAAAAAAAATGTAAAAATTTGACGGTCCGCCATAAGAATATGTGTTAGATCTACGTCAGTATCTCAGTGACAATTAACACGTAAATAGTAAGTAGTCTTGAAATCATTTATTTTCTGTATAATTTTGTTCTTGATTTCATTTTTTCTTTTCATAACAGTACGCGGTAAATGATAACATCTGTAGCGAAGAGCAAGGATTCACGCATGTGTTGTTGACAACTTTGACAGGAATCCCGTTCCGGACTCAGTACGCGTCCACGCTACCATTAATCCTACATTCACATTGCTCAGACCATCCGTCAACCGACACGCGACTAGAATTATTATCACACTGAAGCGTAACTTAATTATATAATATTTTTGCTAGGAGAACTACAATAGCATTTTTATCAATAATTCAACCACATGTTATTTCAAGCTTAAGAAAATAACAAATCTATTGAGTGCCTGATAGAAAATGATGGCAAGGATTTACTAAGATAAAATTGCTTATATTGTTTTGTAAAATAACAAAGTTCGTTATTGTACATCTGTATTTTACAGGTACAGTTATAAACTATTTTTATTAATAAAATTTGAGACAATAAAAACGAAAATTTTGTTTTGATGATGAATTTTTCAAACGGCAATAAATGTAATTAAAATTAAATACTATTAAAGGTGTTTTTAAAACATGATATCGCTTACTTTAGTTATCGCTTATATTTTAAATTTATCTATTTTGATTAATACTACATTACAGGATATTTTAATAAGCACAAGACACGAAATACGAGGGGCGTGCTGTAATAAATGAGCCCCTTTGGCTAAATACACTGATTGATAAATAATAAACTAAAATATTTTTAAAAAGTATTTATGACTTTTTTATAATTATATAAGATTAAGTTTACACTATTTTGCCAGTGACCAATATACTATAAAAACATTTTATTAAAAGTATATTCGTCACTTTAACATTTTTAAGAACATTGACTGTTTTTTTAATGAGCGGAAAGCTTGCTGTAACATTTGTATAATATAACTTATAAACAATTATACAATGTAAATTATGTAATTTAACGTAAAATTTAGTAATCAGTGGAAAATATAATGTGATAGGAATTTGGGGCAAGTGTTGGTTTCCTGGGCCGCCTCCTGCTCAATGTAGGAGGGCCGGAAACACCATGTCGGCGTTTATACGCTGGCGTGGTACGCTCCATGGCGTTGTACGGTGTACCCATTTGGGTGGATGCTCTCACCGCTCGTAACAGAGCTTCTCTTCTGCGGAGGCCGCAAAGAGTCATAGCGTTGAGAGCGATACGTGGGTACCGTAAGGTGTCATGGACGGTAGCGACATTTCTCGCGAGCGATCCGCCCTGGGAACTCCAGGCGGAGGTGCTTGCGGAAGTGCACCGGTTTCAGGTGAAAACGAGGTCAAGCGGCGTCCGTCCAGGGTCAGCGGAGGTTGAGCGAGTCAGGGCCCTAGCCCAGCGAGCCTTGATTTACAGGTGGGAGGAGGACCTGAGGTCCCCATCGGCAGGCCTAGTGACAGTGGAGGCGGTCCGCCACCGCTTGAGCCGCTGGGTGGAACGGAGTCACGGCACACTTACATTCAGGCTGACGCAGGTACTTACCGGACACAGTTGTTTGTACCTGCACCGGATAGCGAGGCGGGAGGAGTGTGCCGCTTGGGGACCTCAGCGCCTGTCCCTAGCGGACTTAGTCGGTGAAGACCTCTCGCTGCCGAGTGTGATAAACGCCATGCTTGGTAGCGAGAGGTGGTGGTTGGAGACGGTCTCCTTCTGCGAAAATGTCATGTCGCAGAAGGAGGCAGCGGAGCGGGAGCGTGAGGAGAGGGCCTCCGCTGACTCGCTTCGCCGAAGAAGACCGGGGAGAAGGCGTCGGCGCTATGCGCATCTTATCCTCCCGCCGTAAGTGGTTAGGGGGTCTTTGTACCCTGAGAACCCCCTAGGATTTGGAGGCCTGCAGAGGCGGGCCAACCGTCAGGAAAAAAAACAACATGTATTTAATATCACTAATTATTTGTTATAATTTTGAAATGAAAACTTATCTAATATTTAGATTTTATTTAAACAGAAACAGCTACTCGTTAAAAATTTGATAACACGACAACCAAATCGATTAAAAAAATTAAAAAATAATAATTTCGTTACAAAATATATTTTAAACAGAGAAGACGGGAAAGTATCGTACATTTCATTCTCCTCTAGTATTTTAGTTCTTTGTATTTTTCCTATTGTATGTATTTTTCTTAGTTGATAGCGGATCTAATGAGTGTGTGAAATGAAACAGGTGTTTCTCTTATACTGAACTATTAATCCAGGGAATCTTTGTTATAAATTATATTTACGTTGTAGAAATTTGTTGTTGAACAAAGACTTAAATATTTTATATGTATATATACGTTTATTTGATAAAACAAAGTTTTACAAGAAATAGTCTTCATATGTATAGAGAAAAAAAAAGAAGAAGAATATATGTATAAAATAGCGCTTTACCCGCGGCTTCGCTCGCGTCCTATTCATATTTTCTAAATACCAATTTCCTTAAGGTTAAAACCTTTTTTGAAGAAAAAGCTTCTTTTCAAATATCCTTTCTTGGGTTGTGCGTACATATGTTAGTCAGTCGGTTAATCTTTTATATATATTTATTTAGTTCTAAGTGTGTTTTTGTTACTAACAAGCATTACTTCAATGTCATAAATGCTTTCATTCTTTATTATTATTTTTTCCAATACAGCAGACAACCTGATAATAGGGTTACCTGATGATAGTTGTCCTTCAATGTACGTAGCCATTGTCATTGTAACGTATATAAACCATTCCTTCTATGGTCAATGTGCTGTTCACTATGAGTTTCTTCTAGGTGGTACAGCCTTTGTGCAAGCCCGTCTGGGTAGGTACCATCCACTTACCCGATATTCTACTGCCAAACAGCAATACTTTGTATTGTTGCGTTACGGTTTGAAGGATGAGTGAGCCAGTATTTACTATATACTTTTTATTACTATATATACTGTATTTACTACAGTCACAAGGGACATAACATCTTCTTTCCCAAGGTTGGTAGTGCATTGATGATTTAAGGAGTGGTTAATACTTTTTACATCGCCAATGTCTATCGGCGGTGGTGACCACTTAACATACGTTGGCCCATACATAAACAAAAATCTAAGATCTCCATTGTGTTTATAATAACATTGGAATACAGCAATATAGTGTTGATGTGTGCCATTACAATCTGACATATATTTTAATAAGTAATAAGAAAAAATACCGAATGAGTACATTTAGTCTGTATGATACATCATCAGGGCAAAACCACTGAACTGATTTTATTGAAATTTGTCATAGTTTAACCTGGGATATGGATAACGATATCTTTACTAATATTGCAAATGTAAAAGTGTGTTTGTTTGTTACGCTTGTACGTCTTAACTAAACAGTTGTCAGTACAGAAAAAGACACAAGATATCTAACATCTCCTCCCCTCTCATGCGGACGAAGCCTCAAGCGGAACCTAGTAGACTATAAATTACGAAAGAAAATGACGCTAAGGAATTTGTAAGGAGTAGCTAGTATTAAATATTTTGTTATATAATTAAAATAGGTTGGCAGACGGGCAACCTGATAGTAAGAGGTTACCACGTTTAGACATTGGCAGTGTAAGAAGTATTAGTTATACCGAAATCTATACTTCGTCAAAGCGCTACCAAAATTGCGAATTAAGTTGTTATGTATTTTGTGCCTGTAGTTACACTAATTAACTCACCGTTTAAGCCGGAACATAATAATACTAAATATTACTGTTTGGTTGTAGAATATATGATCACTCGGTGGTACGTGGGCTTGCGTAAAGCCCTAGTAACAGACGAGCCTTTTTTTTAACGCTGGAAAAACGGTATCCAAGGCGCCGAGTGCGTCCCGAACATCGGAATACCCACTAAAAAACCAGCGGTACCTTTTCCGTCTTAAGGAGGAGCGCCACGGGATCACTTACGCATGCTACCGTGACGAAGTAACAGACGAGCCTGCACAACATCAACAAACGGTGAAAATTATAATCATCTTGAAAAAAAATAGCCGTTATAGAAGAAAAGTAATATATATATATATATATATATATATATATATATATATATATATATATATATATATATATATATATATATATATATAAACTGTGAATATTTAAACTTCATATATATATATATATAAACTGTGAATATTTAAACTTCATTCATTATGTAAATGGACAGTAGAAAATGGAGTTTCAAAGTAAATACTATACCGATACACCAATTTTCAGCGATTAGGTCGATCAAGACCACAATATTATTACGTGACTCGCTTCTAAAACGGAGAGGCAGGCAATCTCTATAAAGAGGTATTTTGGGATCCTAATTTACACCCCCTTCCGTAATATTCGGCATCTCGGTTATGAAGGTCCGGTCGCCGTACCCTCTTAGTTTCTGGGACGTTGGTATGTAAGATATTATACTGTTAAATCCAAATGTATGGGAACAGAAGATGTTATAAGGGCTTATATTGGAAACGTTTTGAATTTGGTATTCTTATATTTGGCTATGATATGATACCGTACAATCTCAAGCAATTGCTTAAAGTATATTAATAATTTCATAAAGTTATGTAATTATGTTTAATAATAGAGATAGAATATAGGATTTGCTTTTGTTTAGTAAGTAATATTTGGGAATATTGAATATGTTTTATCAATTTGATTTTACAAACCGTTAACGATGCTTGCAAGATGTACATATTATTAACTTGTAATTAATATTTCCTCACTAATTAAAGCTCCACGAATACCTTCGTAAGAGTTATATTATATATCGACAATTTATTATATTTTACGTTAGGAGTTGTAAATTTTTAGAATGTTCTGAATGTTTATAATATTTGTAATGATTAGCCGACCTGGCGTGGGAGATAGAATAAGAAGATCGCGGGTTCAATCGTGAGTAGCACTTAATGTGCTTAATTTGTGTTTGTAATTTATCCCGTGTTTGGGGTTGAATAGAAACATTTTTTTTAATAGGTGAATAATAATTTCCCAGAATTAATATTCTGTTACACGTTTACATCCTGTATCACCAACCGGCTGTGAAACAGGCGGGAAGTTGTGGAGTTGGAAACTTAAAATCGACATTTTTTTTTGTTCAGTAGCATATAAAAATAGCATATTCGAACTCTTACCTTTACACAAATATATATATTATATTTATATAAATTAATATTTCAGCCAATGATTAACATATTTCAAGGTTCTGTTCTATTTATTGCTCAAAGCATGTTTATTATTATTCGCAAGCGTGGGCAATAACTAAATGGCGTGACCTTTTACGCAAATCGTTATGTTATTTCAAAATTTCGAATATTAAGTGTTACTTTGATATTTTCCATTATACCGGCGTTTAACAGCCTTGCCCTTTTATTTCTAATTTAATAATTTGATTTAATAAACTGCTAGCCTAAATATACTGCTAGCCTAAATTTGTTATAATTTAGGCTAGCAGTATATTTCACCACGCTGCTCAAATGCGTTTTGGTGGATAACCAAATGTGGCTGATATTTATTTATGCATGTTTGCATATGATGTTTGCTTCCACAGCGCAGCACGAGATGAATTATGCCTTCTTAACCGATTTTGGCCACAGCGGTAATTTTCAAAGGAGACAACTGCGCAGAATGTATTGTATAGTGCATAACTGTGTGCACAAACACATATGCACTCATTCTTATAATCCGATAGGACAGCAAATACAACACGACCGGAATAAATTCAAGCGTAGTAACAACGGATTTACATGCCTGGGCACGGATGTACACACTTTCGACTTCCAGACTCCAGGCTGCTACTAGACTGCTACTTTTCGACAGAAACCCCAATATCTTTTTAATGGCTGGACCCGGGTTTCGAACCCCTCACTGCGCGGCCTTAGATGCAGTCAATGAAAATTGACACAAAAAATGATATACATTATAAACACAAATTAAACTCAGCACTGAGTTTTTCTGGGTTTAAATTGCCCGGGATTAAAACCGCAATTTTCAGCCATTACTGGGCCACTCGGCCATTGATACAATATTGATTACATGAAAAATATTGGCTTACATACAAACAAAAATAATTTGAAAACACTTCTTGTCTCTTATGGTTTGTAATTAAAGTACATTTTAATAGATTATACTAACACAAATATTGGATAAACCTTCAACTTTAAAGCTTAGACGTCGTGATTGTCAAGCAAAATCCTTTTGTATGTTTGTGCAAGTTTTTGTGAGACGTGTCCTCGCTGGGTACATCTTCCTGCGGTTTGACAGTAGCGTCACGTACGACGGGACTTCTAATGTACATGGTTTCCTTTGGTATTTTCTGTTTTTTATTCGTACTTCGTTCTGTTTTCTCATTTTCTCTGAATTTGACAAGGATATATTTAAGTTTGTATATTACAGATTACTAATACTTATATAATATATTTAAAATTTAGAGGCAAAGTTTTTTAAAATCATCTAATTGGTCTTTATAAAATAATACATTTAAATGATTTAATTACTTTTCTGTCCACAAAATGGCTGTATTAAATTAGCGCGTTTTTTTATAACTAAATAATAAAGAATATTTTAATTTTGATTTTGACAAGTGTAATTACCTTATGTTTATTACTATTATATATAAACAAAATTAAAATATGTTTTATTCCAATAGACAGTTATAAGCACATTTGAATCAATATTTAAACAAAGTTAAATTTAATTTAAAGCTACTACCGGTTCAAATTGTAGATTCTATTGAAAAGCATCGGTATGAAGCTCAGTAGTTAGATACTCATATATATAGAATATCATATAGAATTAAATTTATGTAACCTAAATGTAAATTAATGAATGCTAACTCCAAGCTCTTTGATCGTGTATATAATTTCGTACAGTATGTCTCATTAATAATATATTTTGACGAGCCGGTTGGCGTGGTTGGTAGATACTTGCCTTTCACGCCGATGGTTGTGTGTTCGTTTCCCATCCAGGACAGACATTTGTGTGCATGAACATGTCTGTTTGTCCTGAGTCTGGGTGTAATTATTTATATAAGTATGTATTTACAAAAGAAAAGTAGTATATGTAGTATATTAGTTGTCTGGTTACCATAGTACGAGCTCTGCTTAATTTGGGATCAATGGGTGTGTGAATAATGTCGCAGGATATTATTATATTATTTAACATGTCCTTTAAATGTATTTTTTTAGTAAATTTGCCTAAATGCTGATTTTTTATTTATAATGTATATTCGTTAAACAACTTGTTGTGTTGACAAAATATAAATAAATTTTAGCTTATAGTCAAAGTAATTAAGGTTTTAATATCTAGAATATGTGTTCCGGCATGATCGAGTGAACTTTTGTAGCTTATATTGATGAGAAAAGTTGCAGGACTGCGATAGCTCGGCTGCAAAAAAAAGGCTTAGCTTTGTAGTCTCTGAGGCATTGCAAGTGCACTAGAGCTGTATCGCCTCTTAAGCGTGGGAAAAAATCTTTTCACTGGTAACATTTTATAATATTGTTCCTTATCATTAATCATAAAAGAATTTAAATGAAAATTCTTGCCTCACCGATTTCGGTCATGGCGGCTACACTCAAGAGCGACCGCGCGGTAAATATTGTAGTGCACGAAATATGTCCGCAATATCGGTGTTCTCTCTTATTTCTGATCCTCAAATTTCGTTCAGGAGCAGGAATTATTATACGTGCTTTCACGCACGGGAGTGTCAACAGTACCAACTCCCCTGCTTCCGGCTGTTACTGAGAACAAAAAATCTCAATCAGTTTTTAATGGCCCTACCTGGGACTTGAACCCATCCTAGACTAGCCACTAGACTAATGAGACAGTTATAAATAGAGGAATTTTACATGTAGTTTCAGTTTAGATTTAATTTGACGTTATAGGTCAGGTTAAAATAGACCGTTGATTTATGGTCAGACTAAGTCGTTAATACGGAAATTGAACGCCTATGCAGAAGATAACTAGGTGAAATGCACGAGGTCTATATAATTATTAATAAGTTTATATTCTCTCCGTCCTGTCTACAATAAAAAATATCTGGTGTATAAAGACATGGATTTATACCTAGATATTTCAATTATTTTACAAAAAATTGTGAACCATCTGGTCATGTGAATCTGATGCGAATTGCATTGTTTTCACGTGCTTAAATTGTGTTTATAATTGATCTCATGCCCGGCGTTGAAGGAGAACATCGAGATTTTTATTTACGACATATTGATTCACCAAACAACTATTGAAGCAGCGTGGCAAAAAACTTCTTTTTGAGAGGAGATTGACTTGTGATTAGAATACATAAATTATCATCATATTATCGTGCTCGAAAAATCTTGAAGAAAGCTGTTTGTCTCGCATGAAATCCTACCACATGTGTGTATCCAAAAACCTCCACTACAGCGATGATGTCCTACTGGACAAGGATATATTATAGTATCTACACTATTGTAATATAATTTGTCTTCTGTATTCCCTCACTCACATAATCCGATTTCACAGTATTCCGACACGACCGGTGAGAGGTCAGGCGCAGAACCATCGACTTTATTTGCTATCCGAGGCACGAGAGTACACGCTTCCAACTTCCAGACTCCGGGTTGCTTCTAGGAACTTTCGACAGAAAACCCCAAAACCTTTTATATTACCACTACAGTACTGTGTTGGTAGAAGAGGAGACAGCGTGACATACAGCTTGTTACTATTAAATCGATGTATTTAGTTTGTCACTTTCTAACAAATTGATCAACCTAATATATTAATTTCCTCGTAACCATAAACCTCGATTCCTCAAATCGTCACGTGTAATCTGAATTACATAACGTAATATATATGTACATATAACATTGACAGACGGAGCGGATATTGAGATGTGGCTCCGGATATTAACATTCGTACATAGCTTACATGGTTTATGTAATAAACGTGTCATTTACTTGTAATGCGGTTGTAATAAGTTATTATATAAATTTGAATATTATCTACATATGTATAAATAGATACTGGTACATATATTTAAGATAGACTTCGATACCGATTGACCGATCTCAAAGAAAGTAGGTACATGTATATTTTTATGCAGAATTAAGCCGAGTCGCAAGAGTCCTCCGGTGTTCCTGCCGCTTCGACGTCTCGAGCGCACTCGAAGAAGGCGCGTTTTCACTATTCGGGCGGAGGATGCGGGTTTGTTGGTAGACCCTCGCATCCATATCTACCAGAATATCCAAGGGCGGAAAGCGCGCTGGGACGGTTGCCGCCTCGTAGGATATCGTGCGATATATCAGCAATATGCGGATGGCCACTCTCCGCTGCGAACTTTGGATCTTAGTCCTGCAGCGGCGGATGCCCGATAGCTTGTGAGACCAAACAGGTGTCCCGTAGGGCCATCGATCGCACGACACCGGCATAGAGACAGCGAACTTCCTCCCTAGGTCCTCCGAGATTAGGCAGCAGTCTGTGCATGGCACGTACTACCTTTTCGATCCGGGGGGCTAGGCGATCGAAGTGGTCTTCGAAGCCACAGCGACCATCCAGGGTGAGGCCCAGGTATATCATGTACCTGGCCACCTGGACATATGAGTCACTAACGTGTTCTAACCACTGGGCCATCTCGGATCTTCGGGTTTTGATAATATTATAAAATTCTGAAATTTAAGTATTAAAGTCCTATATAAGAAGAGAAAGAAAGGATGCTTTCTTAAGAAACAGAAAAGTTTTTATTGTTTTGTTATCTCACTTATTAATTACATACACACACACTCATTATGAAGTAAATCGTACGTAACTATAATTACTATAGAAAGAAAAGTATATGTTTAATTGAGGAAACGTTTGTAATCATAAAATGGTACTCGTATTTCGTTAATTAATTTTTCATTTCCTTATTAAACAACAAAGTATTTGATATGAATCTAAAAGAGCATAACATATTTTTTCATTATCTTTTTACTTACTTTTTGCATTATTTTTATGAAGTTTATTTTATCTGTTTTATTTTTTTTATATTTAAAAAGAATATTTAATGGCTTTTTAAGTACTTACTAATACTCCTATTTACCCCCTCCAATTGAGCGTATAGCTTGTGTTAGGAGCGGGGACGATGATGATTTCAACCATTTCAAAGTACATTAAAGTACATAGTAGAACCATGTTTCAATATATTGTCAGTTGAAAAGCAAATAAAGTAGCAATCGTGGTAATATTTTATTTATTAAGCGAACACCACCTATTAATGAATGATTTTATTACACGTCAAGAATATTATTTAGATAAATAAGCCTGCCTATAATGTGTCCGCTTCGAGCGTGATTCGGATTATAGATAGCCGATAATAAAATGAATTTTGAGAATATGTGAAGTTGAAGAATGACTGATAACGATGTTTGACGCGTCTTCCTCGGAGACCTCATTTTGTTGATTTATGGCGCCACGAACCACTGGATATATATCCTATTAGTTGCCAGTTAGTAGCTCAGTAGCTGGATTATATATAGTTGGATTTGAAAATGATTTATCGGATTTAACATTGAATTTTTACAAACAAATATTGATATTTGTTAAAAAAGCATTTGTTAACTTGATTTGTACATAACAATGATTAATATGCACATATTTGTTTTTTTTCTAAATAAGTTAAATGGATTTTTTTTTTCATTTCTACAATACAAAAAAATAAAACATAAAATATAATTAACCAACAATAATAAACAATCACAAAGCAAAAATTCTCAATATATCCATAGAAAATAACTTTTGTTGACTTAACAAAAAAAATCATTACGTTATCAAAATCTAAGTAGGACATTCATTGGCCTTACTTATAAACGTTGCTTAGTCTGTAATTAGTTAAGCAATGTTGTGTCTTCGTCTTTCGAATGTCAAATTAATAATGACAAAAAGAGAGAAATTAGTTTATAAGTATATTTTTTATACAAACTTAAACGCGCGTGTGAATGTTCTTTGAAGTATCTTGTCAGTATTTAATAAAAGTAATTTAATAAGAATGAATAAATAAAGAAAAATAACAATGAAGCTATATCTTGGTGTTTATAGTCCTATTTCCAACGAATAGGACGTAGTAACGTCGCCGTGTCCGCGTTATTAAACATAATAGCAAAGAGAAGACATAAGGTACAATATTCAAATGGCAAGTTTACGTTATCTTGTTAACGAAGCGAATGAAACTGCCCACCCTTTGAATAAACCGTGAAAAAGGCTCAGGGCCTATTAACGGAGTGACAATCTTGTACGGTTTCCTCGTCTGAATGATAATATTTCTCTTTTATTTCCAACAGTCTACGCTTCCTCACTAATTAGATTACGCCACTCAATTGTGCAGACGGTTATTATTTTTTAACCCGCCTTATGAAAAATGTATGAACAGTTAAGTCGTGGAAGTGCTGAGACCTATTCAATTTGAATAGAATACGTTTTTATTTATTTGAAAAGATATGTCCTTTTATATTCTCATTTACATTCTTGCTAACATATAAACATTTACTTAATACGTTGTTTATTTTCAATATGGTTGGTTATGTTTTTATTTATTTTAACTTATTTACGATATAAGTATATAACTATAATAGCTGTTCTGTGCGATTTTAAAAAGTTTTACTTTTAATCGGATTGATATTCATCCTGGGATGGAAAAAATTAACGATAACTGTGGTTTAGTTTATTTGTCAAGTCTCAGTTATGAATAGATAATTACTGCTATTTATAAATATGTGAATAAATACGCAGGGCATGAGTACAACGTATTAAAATAGTATGGACGAATATACTGCTTGTATTATAACTGTCAACTAAGAATATCACTGGCCATTCAGTGGAAAAGAAAAAAAAAAGAAAAAGAAGAATGACAGGCCGCTTGATGGACAAAATGAGGGCTTTTTAGAGGGAGCTTGGAAGGACGTGGATTGGAAAAGACCGACGCTAACGGGGAAGATATCCTATTCTGCACGTGGAAAATAAGAAGAGTTGACAGTTGTGGTAGCTCGTTCGAGTAATATTAAACAATTTAAGTATTTATTAATATGTTTACTTTGGTGATATTTCATTATTTATATAAAGTTACTACGTAAATTGATTATTACGTAATGGAAGAAAGGAATTAATAGCTTACTATTCATTCATTAATATTTAGTTTAAATATATATTGTTAAGGCTCAGTATTAGACATAATGGGTTATTCGAGGTTAATAAGTGAGAACGTTAATTTATACTAAATTTATTTTATTATTATTTTATGCTTAAATACTTTGAAAAGGCTTGATCATTTAGTTTGTGTAAAGAATGAAAATAAAAATAATTTGTACCAATTAATATAATTGTTTAATTAATAAACCTTCTATATTCCTAATGCATATTTAACACTTGGTGAATGTGTATATCTCATTGGTTATAAAATAGCACGGTATCAAAGCCTTATTTTTTCCGAGCAACTCGGAAGTTAGGACGTGCGAAGTACTTTTAGCACACAAACATTTCTTAATAGGACTGAATAGACTATTTATATATAAATATGTCGCGGATTCAAATGGATTGCCATTTTAATGGCCGCCATTGTCGTCCAGTATGTTGATTTTATTAAATCAGTCAGTGCGCACGACCGGCGCTGGCGCTGTCCTGAGAACAAGAGACCAAGACGCTTGACGAAATGATCACACGCGCTACTGACATACTCCTTGATATTTTATATTTCCATCAGTCGGCTACATAATAAAATAGGCACCCGTCTTATATTTTTCACACTTGACGTCTGACAACCGATCAACCTATATGACATACATCGCTTAAATTTATTATCTCTGACATATATATATATATATATATATATATATGTCAGAGATAATAAATTTAAGTATAACCAAACTTTTCTATAACTTAGAACCCAATTACAAAAAGGCTGCTATTTTTATCACTAATTACAAACTTCATAAGTCACCAGGAGCCGTAATGACGAGAAAGGGTTCCAATAAGACCACCGGACAATCCTCGGTCGGGTACAATATTTTCTTTTTATTGCTGTCCTTACGCGGCCAATTACAACTCCAGTTAATTTAATTTGAAGGTGTCTCTTATAACTCGATTAATAATCTGTTGTAAGGACGCTATTATAATTTGAAATGAAAAATATATATAAACATTTTATAGCTTAATTTTATAACGAAAAATATTTTATTATAATTTGTAACAAAATTGCGGTACAACTAAATGGGCCAATTTGCTAACAATTCCACTAATAGACATCATGCACCGTCATGCGATGTCTGGTGGTAGAATTACCGTTGAGTGGGTGGCAACCCCAATGGGTGTGCACCTTTGTGCATCACAAATGTTTCTATTTCGGTCTTAAAAGAAAAGTAATAGAAATCTTTTCTTTTTATAAGGTTTCCTTTAAGATTATATTTTATAAATGAGTCGCTTAACTGTAAAAAATATTAAAACATTTTCAATTAACCGATTGAATTGATATTTTGCACTCTGTTTTCGTATACAAATTAATATAGTAAATTTTATTCGTTCCAATAAAAGTATAAAGTAAGTGCTTGTTATTTAAAAAAAACTTTATTAATGAGCTAAGGAAAACTTTATTCCATTACTTGGAGGTAGGACGTTGTGCAAGACGTCCTGGTAGGTACCTTACTCATCACATATGTATGTAATATTTGGAGTGTAATCGAGTTAAAGTTTGAAGGGTGAGTGAGCCAGCCAGGCACAAGGGACATATCTTCTTAGGTTGGCGGCGCATTGACGATGTAAGGTATGGTTAATATTTCTTACAGTGCCAATATCTATCCAACATTATTTATACCACTGATTATCAGGCCAATGACCAATTTGACAGTTTTCTTATTTTAAATTAAAAAAAAATGTATAAAGTATCTTATTATAAAAAAACCACCCTATTCTCGAAGTTGTACTAAGAAAATATAATGTATGCTACTGTAAAATCGTATTCAAATTCATCCGCTGCTTCATGCGTAAAACAGAGACGGAAAATAGATGGCAACGTACGTGGCAATTTAACTTTAAAGGATTACATATTACGCCGTTGTAGCGAAAGCAGATTATTTTGTAAAGCTGGCTCACACAATGAAGTACAAATTAGTGCCGCAAAGTTATCTATGAAATTCGTATTATTTTCGGTAAGTAGCGCCATACGTGCAAACAACCACTATCAGAACACGTAGCGCATTAATTCTGTTGAAACTGTATTCTATTACGTGAACAAATGTAATTTGTATTTTAATGTAAAATAAACTTTGTGAAACTTCATTGTGAGCATATTTACGGTACATGCATATAGACTTGTCTTTAAGATATTATATTTATAGATATTTCAGTGCATTTGTGACGGTTAGTTTATTAAAAAAGAAAAATTTTCGGTAATAAAAAACATTATGTAAACAGTTAAATACTTTAGGAGTTTTTTTGAGAGACGATATGCGTACGTAATTATTAATACTGTTACGAGTATATATATATAAAAAAAGTTGTTTAATCATATCCTCATAACTGATCGCTACAAAACATTTTTTTGATAAAAATAACTCTCATTTAAAATATGTCCCGTAAACTTACTTAACAAAGTTATTGCGTAACATTAGAAAAACAAAATGTGACGCACAACAAAGCGAATCCTTTTACTCGATTTCTTTAAGAATGTGACGTAATGAAGACGTACTTTAAACTTTTATTAAATAACTTAAAAGGTTGTCGTAATTATACTTAAAGTAACATACTGTATATGATGTACTCCTAAAGAAAGCCTTAGGAGCTCTGCTTAGTCCAGCCATGCTCTAAGTAGGAATGGTGTCAGAATTTTATCATCATGTAATTAAAAACAGAAATTATGTACGACATGTGTATTTAGTACACGATAGATTTATGATAATCAATAAGTAAGTGTAAGGCTTCTATATTGAATAAAGATTTTTGAACTTTGACTTTGAGTAGGGCTTGCCTGGATTTGAAGCCGTAATCTATGATGGGATTTCTTTTAAGTTGGAAAGTAAAATCACAATCACTATGCATATAAAACGAAATATTTTCTATATTTTATTTCATTTAAATATGTAAGTAAGCCTTCTCTTTTTATGAATATTAAAATATCCGAAATATATAACCTATTTGTCAGAATTATATCATGTATATAAGAAATACATACAGTCTTACTTACAGTTTACTTAGTCTTATCAAGGCTCACGATCAGTTGAATTAAAGATGCATAATATTTACAAAGCTTGTGTAGCGAACGGATTTGAATCTGCTACCTTTCAATACTGGACCATATCGGATTGTCACTTGTAAATATTTCAGTTCAAGCATTTGACGATATTTTAAGATTGCTTCTTATGAAAAGTTTAATTTTAAATGCTTTGCTTTCATCTGAAATTATAATGTCATTTTGTAAGTGGCTTTACATGAAGTACAATCATGTATCAATTTATTTCCATTCAAATTTTGACGTAATATTTATTGTGAGAACATGTAATTCACGCTTGTCCCGTCAATATCAATTTCAAGCGAGTGAATATTATTAAGAGTATTATAATATACTAAAACCTTCTCCGAGACGTACTACATCTTTTGGTATTGAAATGGTAATGGTAATATTGGTTTAGTAGTTTTTTCAGATAGGCTTTTTTCCAAGAAAAAAGTCTCCATATTTACAAGTAAAGGTAGATAAATGTATTGAGAGCAAATTTGCTAATCTTAATCTTTGATTTTGCATGTGTAGTTCAAAGTTAGAATAAAATATTGTATGTATAAATAAATTATATTTTTAAGAGTTGTATCAGATTAGAAATATAAATTAATTAAATTTTTTCGAGAAAAAATATAACGAGATGTCCTCTGCCTCTAATCTTTATAATTTCTTTGATTTATACTCGTAATGCTATTTATTGGTTATTGAGACAAAAATGTATAATGAATTATTTTTAAAAATATTCGTCAGCTGCTTCTCGAAATTTCTTATAAAGCCTTTATGCGGAAAACAATTATTTCTGTCGGACTTAGATAGAGCTTTGTATTAATTATATGTTATATTATAGCTAAAAGAACTACCATACTTTTTAGAATAATGCATTCAATATGTGTAACATGAAAAATAATTAAATACAATACTGCTAATTGTGTAAGAAAGAAGAAACATAGAAATGAGATTGCCCGTCAATAAGGACATCTAAGGGACGCGCCAATGAAATCTAAAATTTAGCTAACATCTCTCGATGCTCGTTACGTATTTGTTTATAAAATACAAGCCTAAAATCGTGAAAATTTATGATTGTTGTACATCTAAATTTTTTAACTTGAATTTCAAAGGTCTCCAATGAAATGAAATTGTCTCTGTCTATGCTTTACTTTAAAAAAAGCCGAGATGGCCTAGTGGTAAGAACGCGTGAATCTTAACCGATGATCGTGGGTTCAAACCCGGGCAAGCACCACTGAATTTTCATGTGCTTAATTTGTGATTATAATTCATCTCGTGCTTGACGGTGAAGGAAAACATCGTGAGGAAACCTGCATGTGTCTAATTTCACTGAAATTCTGCCACATGTGTATTCCACCAACCCGCATTGGAGCAGCGTGGTGGAATAAGCTCCACCTTCTCCTCAAAAAGAGATGCGGAGGCCTTTAGCCCAGCAGTGGGACATTCACAGGCTGTTACGGATTACGGATGCTTTACTGGAGTGCAAGTAACAAAGTTAATTTAAACTACGTGTGACATTTGAACTGTACCTGACATTTTATCAAAGTTACGATAGTTACGGAAGAGTCGTATAACATTAGCTCTAGGTAAGAATTAAACATACAACATTAGGTTAATAAATCATAACTTTGGAGAATTTTAAGGACGGTAAGTTATAAAACATTTTTAGATTTGATTTGAGTCTATGGGCGGTGGTGCCCACTAACTATCAGGTAGGTTATTTATTCGTTCACTTGAATATTTAAAAAAAAGATAATTTGTGAAATATTTTAGTCGATGGTAGACTTTGTGTACGTTCGTGTGTGACGAGACCATACTTTTTTTTAACGCTGGAAAAACGCTTTACGCGTTTCCCCCACGGGAACATGTGAGCCTCGGTGCCGAGTGCGACCCGAACATCGGAATATCCACTAAAAAACCAGCGGTACCTTTTCCGTCTTAACAAGTAGCGCCACGGGATCGCTTGCGCATGCGAACGTGAGGACGTACCAACCTCTCTTTCCTACCCCCAAAAAATATTTTTATTGAATATTTTGGTTTTGAAGTTATTATAATATTACATGTACAATAAATATATACGTATTAGATAAAATGAGATAAACCATGGTTGACGGTGCAATTAATATCGCGTAAAGAATAGTTTTAGTAGTTCCAATCCGGCATGTGTAGCAGATTTTCATCCGACACATTACTTTTTACTCACGATGTTTTCCATTCCCATTGAGCGTGAGATGAATTGTACTTACAAATTAAGCACATGAAAATTCAGGGTGCTTGCCCAGGCTAGGCATTATTCGATTAATTAATTAATTAATTAATTTTTTTACTGGTGGTAGAGCTTTGTGCAAGCTCGTCTGGGTAGGTACCACCCACTCATCAGATATTCTACCGCAAAACAGCAGTACTTGTTATTGTTGTGTTCCGGTTTGAAGGATGAGTGAGCCAGTGTAATTACAGGCACAAGGGACATAAAATCTTAGTTCCCAAGGTTGGCGGCGCATTGGCTATGTAAGCGATGGTTGACATTTCTTACAATGCCAATGTCTAAGGGCGTTTGGTGACCACTTACCATCAGGTGACCCATATGCTCGTCCGCTTTCCTATTCTATAAAAAAAAAATCGCGAGTTCTAACGGAACGTATCACGAGACCTTCAGTCAGTTTCTTTTTACAGTCTAATGTCTGTGGGTGTAGGTCAATTACAACCAGTTGACCACAACGCCTTATAAAAAATAAATAAATGTTACCATACAGAATTCAATATAACTTTCTCATTTATTATGGACGTGTTTCATATGTTGAAAATCGTAATGCGAAGTTCTGCTGACAATAGAAGACTAATCCAACATGAGAACGGTATGTATTGACATGCGATTTTTCACTTTCACATAACGAAATGTCAGTCCCATTGTAGACCTTTATCATTGTCAATAAAATGTATAAATCTAAGATAAATCAAGTTAAGGTAAAGTAAGCAATTTTCCAAAAAGTAACATTGTATATAACGACTTGAATTGTATTATATTGATATCATTTCTAATCGTAAATTTTTTTTATCTAGTTTAATTCATAAATGAACTTAACATAACTAGTAAAGGTACATATTGAGTTTTATTATCACTATTATTATTTTATAACGATGGACTAACTATATAATGTAAGACATATAAACTTGGTATTTGAATGAATAGATGTCCTGATAAAGATTATTAATTATGGAAATCTACATCTCAATCTTTTAATTTATGCAATAGACCGAAGAAACACAATATGAATATATGAGGCATTTATGTTTTTTCGCCATAATAGTTAATAAACAAATTGCCATTGTTAAGACATCTATATGAATGCTTTATTAAAAAATAAGGCTATTGGAAATCATATCAAAACGATAGCACGTTTGTCAACTCGTTTTGTAGGGTTGAGGAGACATGACCTAATTCGTGCTATTATTAGAATATTCAAAGCGAGCTATTTCATTGGCTCGGTTTATAATAGAAATAAATATAAAGACAATTTATTAAATATTTTTCAAATTCACTAACAATTCAAACAATATAATTTAAATAGAATATAATGTAGTGTACCTACCTACCTAGTTAATAAAATAAACTCTACCTTTTAAAAAAATAAAATACGGACTAACAATTGGACCATCACCATCGTCATCATCATTAATACATTAATATGTGTTTAGTAATTAAATAAATAAATTATTGAATTTACTTTATTAGCTTCGAAAATCAGAAACACGTCCGGGGATATACATAATATAAATATCGCTCACTGGGAATCAATTTCGACTTAATCTAATGACCGTGTGAATGCTCGTGTTGAATTTGCTAATGATATTTATTATTTACTTATACTAATACTAATTATCATTTAAAAAAAGAATTCTGCAAAACCATTGAATATGCTTATTGTTAAATAGTTATCATTTAGCAATTTATAGATAGCATGTTATCAATTAATGCAAATCGTATTTCATCCAACGCTAATTCAGATCTCAATGGTGTGAAAACACGACAACATGTCGTTACATGTTAGATTAGAATTATACCTTCTGAGTTACACGCAAAACGAAAAGACATAAATTAGATCCCGATGTAATGTTAGACCTAACTTGGGTATTTTAATAAAACGCCTGTAGTTCACAGCTTTATAGGTCCGATAACATTATTTTACCCTTGATATCAAAATTCTATGGAACTAAGTATGTCGATGAGTCCTTTCAGGGCTTTCTTGCATTGAATTTCTTACTCGTGGATTCCAGGCAGCTCTTTGTGGTGCCTATCCCTGCAATGCAAATGGGGGGGACGATTGCCTCTCGCTGCTCCCATTCAAGACTTTAATAAAGTCCGAAGTTCTAAGGCGGTGAAAAATTCAATTAGATATTTTCGTATTTTACTTACATTACTCGTCGCTTTTAATTAAAGATAGCGGACTTATTTAAGTAGGTTTAAAATGAAGAAAAATAATGTTATTTCACGTACCTACTTACTTTAGTTTTAAATAAAAATATTTGTATTCGAACATGCTGTTATGACTAGTTAGATAATAATAAATTATTTAAACTCAATTGAATTAGTATATATGTGTCTAACGTTTTTAAATACTCGGAACATTTTATTAAAAAAATAACACGAATCAAGATGTCTTTTTTTCTTATAAAGTAATTTAATTTTTAAATACTTAAAGCTATTTCAATTTCATTAAAGAAATTCTATCAAAACGGGACATATTCGCTTGACTTCTAATCCGTAGATTTAGTTGAAGAGTGAATTGCGCGGGATTCCTAGTCGGGCTCCCGTCGTGCTTTGTCCGCGATGCAAATCAATTGCTAGCGCCTTGGAATAGCTAATATTGTAGAAGTGGCTTATCTTAAAAATTCATTCATTATTTCTTGAATAAAGAGATTAAAAATCAGCCACACTACATTTTGAAATAAAAGTATGTATTCGTAAGAAAATATAACAATAATCTTAGTTTTATTCGAGTTATGGATTTTCATGGTGACATTTCTATATACTTTTACTTTCTTAGCCAGGATCCTTTGCTTTATAAAGCTTGCAGGAATACCTTTCTAGTCCCCACGTCTTCTTCGTTTTCTAACAAAGTTAAAGGTATTATTGCTTTAAAGAATTTCTTTTCCCTTAGAAATGAATCTGTGTGTATTATAACGTTCTTTTTGAGTTCAGTCTTTTACGTCGACACTTTTGCCTTTTGAAGCTTTACTGCTTTCACTTTTCCTTCAACGATCTCGAAGGAAAAATAAACACAAAAAGAAATTGTAACTACAAACTGCTCCAGGACTTGTCAAGGTGTTTCAATTTTTTTTAATTTGTTGAGTAGATTTTATTATCGTAGTAGTATTTATAGTAGTAGTAATATTTAGGCGATTCGAACGTCAAAAATAGTAGTAATATTAACGTTCTATTTCAAAGTTTTTAGATATTTATTTTGTGTCTGATAAGATAAGTGTATAACAATATATGAAGTGTCCATTTTGTATAATATCTTGAGGCGAAGCCGTAAACACGTATTTATGTTAATAATATAACGATATATCTGTTGTGTAAATGAAGTATTACAGCGAGTGCAATAAGCTATGAAACAATAACAATTTATCAATGCTATGTGAAATTTACGGGTGGAATATTTAATATGAGCTAGATATTACTTGCCTAGCATCAGATGAAACCGTAATGCATATTGGGCGACCGGAGCTCTACCTTCGTTCATCTGGGCTGTGGTTATAAATCAAATATTACCTTATATAATAATAATAATATTTTTATTTATTTCTTCACAAAAAGTTTACAAATTAACATATAACATTTAAATATCAGCAAAATAATGTGAAGACGGGTGCTTGCAATAGATAACCTGTTCTACAAGACACCAGGCCTCCACTCCCGTTTATATAAACAAAAAGCAAAAATAAATGTATAAAGTGAGAAGTAAGGAATAATAAAAAAAATATAAAATGGAACAAATATGATGTCCATGCTTATGTGAGCGTGAGTACGTGTGCCCACGCGTGTATGATGCGTGTGTGTGTGTGTGTATGTGTGAGGGAATGCGTGTGTGTGTTGTATGTGTGTGAGAGTGTGTGTTGCATTTAATTAAAGTTTATTGTATTTATTGAAACCTTATCGTACGTTACTCCAAACTCTTGACGAATAAGAGCGAGGCCAAAATAAGTGCTAGACTTCGACCGTCCACGTTCGACACTTCTATAAATGTCTTCTGCTTTACTATGCGTGTACAAGCGTATCTGCAGCCTTAACGGCATTAAAAATCAATGTTTGGTGGTTGTTTAGTTAAATAATGATTTTGCTCTTTCTAACACTATTGATTTGAAATTTGAAAGATGATTTGGAGCCTATTTGACGCTCAAATGCGGGCGAATACACATGTGGTAGAATTTAAGTGAAATTAGACACATGCAGGTCACGATTGTTATCACCGCCGAACACGAGATGATTTATCAACACAAATTAATATGAAAATTCAGTAATGCCTGTCTGGGTTTGAACCCGCAATCATCAGTTAAGATTCAGGCGTTAAAACCCAATGAGCAGCCTCAGATCTATATTTTGATTTCTTTTAATAAAATACTATTTTATTGAAAGGAATTTTATTACGTTTTGACAATTAACCTTCAATAATGTTATTGGTAATCGTCAGCCGCCGTAATGTATGAAAGTTTGCTGCAGTATTTTCCATACATTCTTAAATTGAATATAATCTTATGACTTTGAGTTAATTTGATTATCGATTTACGAAACGTAATATTTGTATTCCTTTTTCCGCTAAAACAAACTATTTTAAATGAATTCAAAAAATAAATAATGTAAAAAAAAAATATAAAACTTATTTGAAATTCAAGCTACTGTTTCGTGTAAAGTGTGAATTGTAGTAATATATTTCAAAGTTGTGTTTTAGACATCTGTATCGTAAATAATGTCCATATGATGTTTATTTGGAAATTTTTTCAAGTATGATGAGCATAAGACCAACAGATATGAGTTCACAAAATAAGATAGCATTTATGTATGCAATAAATATTACAAGCGCAATATAAAATTTTTTTCACACTAATAATTCGATAGTACCGCATTAACGAGTATCGACAGAACTGGCGACCGAATAGGCATCATGTACAGGAACAATATACGTGCTTTTTAGGATACAAGTGTAGTACTGGCCGTTTCTTATCTTCGAGCTATTACTGAGAAATTATTGAGAGAAAAAAATAATACGTCTATTGTCCCCAAGCCTCGGTCAATTGATTTAGGAATGAGAAAGAAAGAGGAAAGTGTATTATTATACAGAAATAAATAATTTTATTTGAAAAATGCCTAATGGTTTGCAGACGTTATCCTGCTTTAAGTAAATATTGTACGACATATATAGAATTTACACAAATTTACATAGACGAATTTGACTCACAGTATTATTTGTGTTTTTATAGGAAATAAGAAACATTCGTCATATAATTCTAAAAAAGAAAAAAAGGTATATACAATGAAAGGCAATTCTAGATATAAAGCAAATATTTCTATTTATATAAAAAATTAATATTTATTAAAGTAAAATGTTATACAAAACAAGCGGTGCAGTGTTGATTTTTGTTTTTTTAGTTTGAAAACTTTTTCCGCACACATGTTGTTTCGTTAATTTTTTAACGCCATTACAGACAGCTGATTTTTGTGTTTTCGTTAATAATTTATTTATTTTTCTTCTTTATTTGGTCATTCACGCATTTGTTATTAAGTCGATAGATTTATAAAAATACCGAATTCCTATGAACCTATTATAAGATTATATACCTATTTATAAGAATAAAATAAACAATACCCAACAACATTTATATGACTATTTTTAATAACAGCAATTATTTAATATATAATAGCTGCCAGTATATTTTTTTATTAAATATTAACGTTAGCTATACATATATAGATGCAGTATAAAGAATACCATGGCATAAAATAAGTCATCCATATGCTGTAATTTTGTGCAATATGCATCGCCCTGTAATTTTCTTTTAGATGCGATTTCATCAGCTTCGAGTCGGAATAATTTATCAAATTGCAGCAAGGAATGCACATGCCGCATGGCTCAGCTGTTCTCAGCAGTCGTGAGGCAATTTTTTATTCCGTTATTCATCCCCCTACGTCAGCGATGCTCCTCGGGGAATTGTTAGGGAGACGGAGGAATGGCAAACAAGTTGATATCAATCTAAATGGGGCCGTGGCTTCGAACGAAATGTTAAATTACTTGAGATAAGAATAGTTTGGTTGTAGGTATTTTATTTTTAAATTTAAAATTGATACGAGAAGTATAGAAGGACAGCAAGTAGAATAGAATACTGTAGGATCTTAACTAAAACTTTAAAAGTCTAAGGGAGAGCTTCTACTGAATCTTGAGGTAATATATGTAAGCAGTTGTCTAGAAAATTATAAAAATAATAACATGTTACTGAAGAGACAATATAATCCAGTAAGAGAACTGTGATGATCTTGTGGTTAAAATACGAAAATCCTACCCTAAGTTTTCGGTTTCAAACCCGGGTAAGCATCACTGAGTTTTATGTTCTTAATTTGGATTTTTAATTGACCTCGTGCTCGTTATCGTATAGGTAAAGGAAGCCTACATTTATCTAATACGATTCTGCCCCAAACCAGCATTGGAGCAGCTAAAGAAGACCTTTGACAATAGTTAACTTGTTATTACACTTGTCATCGTTCTCAGTGGTGAAGGCTACAAGAGGTTAACTGCTTGGATCAGACACAGAAAATCGTTGATGAGTTAAGCTTCGAATCGATTGCCTTACTGAAATCAGAAATTTCCATTGTAAAATAAATACATATTAAGAAAGTTTGTCTGTTAAAGGATATTATAAACATAATTATATTTTAGATAATAACATACCTTGAGGATTAAGCAGCCGAACTACGGGCCGTTTCAAATCTTAATATAAATAATATAGGTAAGGAACAACTGGTGAAAAAAAAAATTAATTAAGGTCTAAGATGTTTCTTACCAAACCGAATGCAGATTTATCACAATCAATAAGTAAATGACTTGACAAAATATAAAACTGACCAAAAATAAGTTATTGTGGTTTTCATGTTAGAGTATTTAAAGTTTTGATGATATAGGATATCATTATGAGTATTAATAGGTTAAATCGGTATTAGTTACTGCTTTATTGTCCCCTCGCTTTATTCTACCTTCGTGGTATTCATAAGCAGATATCAGGTTTCTAAGTAGTTAATCGCATCAATTGTGTGAGTAAGCCTGCTCAAGTCTTTATATTATCCAATTACAAAAGTACTTCGTTGACTTAATATAATATTTGCTTGACTTAAAACTAAAAACATTTATTTAAATAAATACTTATATTGAAAAACATAGCGATTATTAGTGAATCTGTACATAATACTATGTATCGTGTCTGTATTTGTTTTTTTTAAAAAGGTAATTGTTTATTTAAACATTTTTAAAACCAATAAATTTCAATGGTTTTTTACATAAGCTTTAATGAAAACTACTCCGTGAAGATCGTCACCTAGTTTTTAAAACGGATACAATAAATCAAGTTCCAAGGAGACATATTAGGGCTAATTACTCAAAAACTTATGCAGTGTATTATCATAGTCCGATGGGGAGGTATTTTTTTTGGGCTTTTACTTATTTCTAAGGCAAAGGAAATACTTTGAACTTCCAATCCAATAACTTTTATCCAAACAAGAATTATCTATTTTAATGAATTATCAACGTATACATCACAATATGTCAGTTATATCTTAAATAAAGCATCAATAAAAATTAAGTTGAAAATTAACGAATACTCAAATATTTCCATTACGTAATAACATGATACAGGGACTTTGATATTGCACGGGCAAAGCAAATCCGGGCCGCTACTAATAAACGTAATTTACCATCCAAACATCACAACTGATCCTCATGTCCTCTGAGGGCGGAATTGAGTTTGTAATTAATTTGTACTCCGTAATTTATTGGATGAGAATCGATCCAACCAAATGAATATCATAATTACTTTTGTGATAAGAGACCGTTTATATTTTATATTTTTTAAACTTAGTTCTAATCAATTATATAGTGAATGTTTTTGTCACAAGGTTTTTGTTGGTAAAAACCGAATAACTAATTTAACACAACACAGTACTTAGAAGTTTATTAAAGTACTATGTCACTACCATTATTTACACCTTCAATATTATTAACAAGGAAACTTAGTTATTCAATTGAATGTTAAATAAAAAAAAAACTTTTAGCACAAACATGGAATTGTATGGTAAATAACACACAACCTCTCAAGCAATTACAAATCACAGTCAACTAGAGCCTGGAATAATGATGATAAAAAAAAGTGCAGCTGTTTCATAGACTAAATGAATTAAATGGCTGTAACATCATAGAATAGAATATATAAAAGAAAAAAAAATGTAAATATATAATAAATGTCAGAATGTAAAAAAAAGTATTATATACATAAAAAGATATCTGCTAAGCAGTGTATTTATTACAATAAGGAAGATCACTCATCATATGTTGAAGTTGAAACAGGCGGGGAACGACCCCTAATGTTTAACGCTGATTTTGATTGACCGCCTTAGAGGGTATCCTACGAATAACAAGGACAACTATAAAATGAATATAAAGATCAAATATATTATACATAAACGTTAATCATATCATTATAGTAAACTACGAGAAATAGTAGATAATATATCGTTATGTATGTATAATATATACAGAATGAATAATAGACAGAATTATAATCATATTATCAAATCATCATCAATTATTCTAAGAGAAGTGTAATATTTTTTATGAGAAACCACTTTAAGCCGCAAAATCGTGTAATGACAATTGGAAGAAATTTGACAATCGTCTCAATTTCCTGCAATATTCTGTGAATTTACTGATTGGTGAAACAATTATATCATTTTAATATGAAAAACAGGACAAGGAAACCATTGGTAAAGAAAATACGGCTTAATTGAAATTAGTCTAATATTTCAATAATTATTTTTTTGTGTGTTCATTCATTTCGTGCTCGGCGTTGAAGGACATCGTGAATACAAGTTTTACTGAAATTCTGCCACTTCTGTATCCACCAATCCGCATTGAGTGTGGTGACAAGCTTCAAAACTTCCTCAAAAGGGAGAGAAGATCAGTCCAGCAGTGGGACATTATAGGATGTTACTTTACTTGTTTCAACAAATTCTTTATATTAAAGGTAATTAATATAAAGAATTTGTTGAAACCTATATATTATGCAACTATTATATAACTACTTTTTGAATATAAACTAACATACCATATTTCGGTTATTCTAATTTTATCGACTTACATCAACACCGCCACAAGTACCACAAAACAACAGTTTTTTATGTATACCTTCTACTGTGAATGTTTTTACTGAAGAACCAATTGGTAACTTTTTATACCCAACCCGAAATTTCGACCAAGTATTTTGGATCTACGGTCCCAATAATATAAGTTAGCTGCTGGCTTTAGTTAAGACAGTTTAATATATGCATATTATTATAAAATCTGTAGTACTATTTTTGAATTAAGACTAAAGTATTGATAACGAAAATTGGCAGGTTACGAACTTGATTAATTTACATAATATTTTTTTTACCAAAATGGGTTCTATGCACAAAGCAACTTAATTTGATTTACGTTTTCGCAAAAAATAAGGCGAGTCCCCGTAGGCACTTAAATGGGATATTGAGGTAACGACATAAATGCTTTTTAAATAAGTGCTATAAAATATTTTTCCTATACCGTAAACATACGAAACATACGAAAAAACCTACTCTTGCTGTAATAAAGTATATGACAACGTATATATATTTACATCCTAACTCAGTTTAAGGCAAATACGCAAAATATTGTAATTACAATATTTCGAAATACATAAAAGTATACGATGAAAAGCGATGCGATGCTTTGGCCTGTTAATAAATACACAAATTATAGCTATTATTTAAGTTAGTTAAATGTCATCAATAAAAGTTAAAATTTATTATTGATTTTAAATACTGTCGGATATCCATTGTTTTAAATTATGTCAATCCATAATATATTGTAATGTAAGATTACAACACGCAATAATATCCACGCAATAATATAAAAAAATATCCGGTAAGGTATTCTATTTCTCAAATTCAATTGAACGGTTTTGAAACCACATGCACCGTATTTAATAAAAAAAAATTATTAACAAGTTTTAATAACAGATTAAGATAAGATTTTTTTCTGCATTTTCACAAATATTCTTTACATTATTATTATATTATACGATTAAATAGAGTTATATGTACTTGTTTTTAATTTTCGAATTGTAGTTGTTATATTATAATTTAAAGTTATGATCGTTTACCATAATTTCCATAATAAACGGTAAATTACGGTCAAAACGTAATGATAGTAGTCAAACATTTCGCTGTAAAATATGCCGCGGTCGAAATATATAATGGAATAATAAACGCTCTCCATTGCTGTAATTTTAGTTTATTCGAATAGTTAAAATATTTGTGAACGGGCTCTTAGCATTTGTGGTACATTTCTCATTAATTAAATCTAGAAATTAAATTATGGTAAGTTTTTTTTTAATTTGCAGTTATCGTTGATTTAATTTGATTTCCCCAAAGACTTTATATGCAGTCTTATCTGAAACGAGAATCGAGTCTATCATTCAATATTAACACGTCTCTTGCCTCCAATGTTTTGGAACGAAGTTATTTTACGCGGCTTACAGTAGAGTGACATCGTAGCAAATATCACATATTGAAATAGCCTTATGCCTAACTCGCTACAAAGTGCGATGCTTTGGGCGTTTGAATTCAGTACTGCGCGAGCGCTTCTGGAGTTATGCCAAATTTTTGAACGCCAAACCACGCCAAACGATAGTGCGCCTACCTATTGTAGATCATTTTGTTTTAAATTAAGTTAAATAATAATATAAGCTAACTTAATCAAAATAATTGATTTTATTTAAAATACTTAGATAACCTTCTTAAAAATACAAAAAAAAAATATAAAGGCATATAAGGATCAATAGTGCTACGGCTTACGAATCGCACGCAAGTCCCAGGTTCGAGAACCTTAAGCTATTGTGACAATTTATTTTTAAACTTTGTTTAATTGGATTGGATAAATTACTAAAAAATCCTAATATTCTTATAAAAGAACTTCGTTCCAGACGGGGGTCCCCGACCGCACAATTTTTTTTAATAATTTGGAATATTACAAGCCCAAAATATTAGCCATATTACGGTTTATTATAATATTAGTTTTCATTCAAGGTTTTGCCCGCGAATGAGGGTGTGCGGAAAGTTGTTAGGTAAGTCCTAGCTGTGGGATGTTTGCTGGCGTTTTGTTACTTGTTTTATACATTTACTTTATTTTTAATTTATTATGATTAAATCTATAAATAAATATAGTTTGACACAAAATAAGAAGAAAATACTGAATCTTATCTATATAGTAAGACGATTGTATGGAAGTTTAGTTTAGCGCAATGTTTTACGGGTCGCCCAGCGATGTAAAAGCCGCCGGTTCAATTCAATCTTGAGCTATTGCCGCCCTCATTCCTAAAACAAGCTTTACCCTTAATTTAAGGAGTTAATATTAATATTAACAACAATTAAAAAAAAAACGGGCAATGCTATTATTTTTTAAAAGAAAAATATACAATATGCAAGTATTGAGGATTTCTGTTTTGTGCAGTAGCTGATAAGTACTTGTGGGTGAGCTTAAAGAATTAAGAGCAGGATTTACTGGTGGTAGGGCTTTGTGCAAGCTCGTCTGGGTAGGTACCACCCACTCATCAGATATTCTACCGCAAAACAGCAATACTTGATATTGTTGTGTTCCGGTTTGAAGGGTGAGTGAGCCAGTGTAATTACAGGCACAAGGGACATAAAATCTTAGTTCCCAAGGTTGGTGGCGCATTGGATATGTAATCGATGGTTGACATTTCTTACAATGCTAATGTCTAAGAGCGTTGGTGACCACTTACCATCAGGTGGCCCATATGCTCGTCCGCCTTCCTATTCTATATAAAAAAAAAATGAAATTGTTTGAAGGCTCTTGTGGTATAGTATTATTTAAGCACTACTAGTTACGAGCACTCTATATTGTGTTATAATAAAAAAAACATTACAAAATTGTCTACCACGTTATTTATTTTAATGTCAGCATTTTGTGTCCATTGAAGATGTGATGTAAATATAAGGAGCAAATACAAATCTTTAGCCAGATTTTATCGCAATGTGGAGACAAGGGGCCGGACGATGTCGCCGGATATTTGAAATCGCTATTGGTAAATCTCGATCGGTATTATCCTGACCCGATGTTGTGTAAGGATAAATTGTAAACAATTTTTCAAAAGGAAAATATGATTATTTACCTAAATATATTTTATTATATATTACACTTATTACGTTAAGTAAGACTAGATGGCGTATTGAATCTTAACTGAAGGTCGTGGATACAATCCGAAGCACTTTTGAGTTTTTCATCTGGTATTTTTTTATAAGATAATTCTTTTAACCCTAATAACGTTGAGGAAATGTGTGTGTGTGTGTATTCGCTAACCTGCAGTGAAGCATCGTGGTGAATAAGCACTTAAAATAATAATACCGGTAATATCTCAAGCGCTATTTCGGGCAATTATTTAATTCAACTTCGTCAACATTTGTATTATGCGAATATATAATAACATAATATTCGTTAAATATGATATTAATATTAATTATGTTGTTGAAAATAATGACTTCGATGAAATGCGGGGTGATAATGATAACACTGATACAATGAAATAAATGTGCATTTCTTTTGACTTATGAGTAAAAATATAATATCTATATTGATATAACACAGGCGTACATGCACAAGTGTACCTAGTTCCTAGCAAGGTAAAAATGAAATGGTACGGTTATTACCGTCCCGTAACCGTAACAGCCTGTGAATGTCCCACTGCTGGGCTATAGGCCTCCTCTCCCTTTTTGAGGAGACGGTTTGGAGTTTATTCTACCACGCTGCTCCAATGGGCCATTTCGGCTTTAATAATGTAATTATAATTCATAAAAGTGTATATGTTTATTAATGAATAACTGAAAATAGTTACTTTTATCTAGAAATAAGAACATACTCATTTCATTAAACAGTGAGGCGTGTATGAAACGTAATCAAATGGATTTCATCATATTGGTGAAAGTGGCGCAAATATAAATCACATCGTCGGGACAATATTAATTTAATAGATGGAAGTCGTAGGTGACCTTTCTGTTATATTATTACTAAACAACTGAGGGACTTATCGTAATAATAATTTATGAAATAGTTTTTAAGAACCTTAGTAATCAATAACACGTTCGTTATAGCTGCTGATGATTTACCAATATATATTCATATTATTAGAATGAAGGCAGTTGAGTATATAAGTAATTATTCTCACCTACTTACATACATTGCAATATTATAAATTTGCCATGAAATTTTGTTGCTATGTAAATTGAAGACAAAAAGAATGGAAATCAGTGATTTAAAGCCGCGGTAGGGCTTCATGCAAGTCCGCTTGGGTGTGAATAATTAAGTAATTAATAAAATTATACTGCCAACCATTATTACTCTGAATTGTTGATGGCCTAGTGGTGAGAACGCGTGAATTTTAACCGATGATCGTGGGTTCCAACCCGGGCAAGCACCACTGAATGTTTATGTGCTTAATTTATGTTTATAATTCATCTCGTGCTTGACGGTGAAGGAAAACATCGTGAGGAAACCTGCATGTATCTAATTTCATTGAAATTCTGCCACATGTGTATTCCACCAATTCGCATTAAAGCAGCATGGTGGAATAAGCTCCATACCTTCTCCTCAAATGGGAGAGGACGCCTTAGCCCAGCAGTGGGACATTAACAGGCTGTTACTGTTACTGTTACTGTTCTCTTCTGGTTTGATTAGTGAGCCAGTGAGCTGAGTAAGTTATATAACATATTAGATACCATGGCAGCGCAGGATATGATGGCGGGTGTAAGATGTGCTTTATGCTTCTTACAGCAATCGTAAATATTTGCTTGTCAGCGTTCCTAATTCAAAATGTGTTTTTATATTTTCTAGTACCAATGCCATTGGTTGAAGGTAACCTACTACCACAATGCTTATTTCCTCGTTTCTCTAGCTAAAATAATTTAACAATACCATGACAATAGGATCACACTCTTAAATGGCTTTTTTGTAGGAAACATTTATAACAAACATAGCTGCATGGTCTCAAGAAGACCGTGTTTTGTTATCATAGCTTCCTTTTTTTTATTTCTCAAAGTGGAAACCTTTAGAAAGGTACCCGGGTCCCATGGGGGTCGTACCTGGCTATTTCGGATTCTTAACAACTAAAACCACTGCTATGGCCGTCTTCGGCACGGATCGGAGAGGCTGCGGGATCGTGTTGATATAACGCATCCGCGGCCTCTCCCGTGCTTTGCTTTGTTCGTGGCTCGGCGGAGTTCTCCTCAGGGGGCGAATCATAACTTCCTATAGAAGGCATCATTAGGGGTACGTCAATCGTTATACTTATCTTGGACTTAACATTACTTTTTAAAAATAATTACGCATTGTGTTAAACAGCAAAATACAATTGGCAGAAATAATTAAAATAAAAGTAAAATGATATTTGTACATAATTAATTGTCGGTTAGATAGCATTAGTTACATAATATAATAATTTATTTAGGTACTATTTGTAATATAATTCTTGGAGCGTAACGAAATATAATTGATATCTTTATATTGAATTGGCCCGAGGGGCAGGTAGACAGATTATTTTATACAGTCCTTGGACAACATTAAATTAAAGAAATAGACAGCGTCTTTTCTTGGCAATGATGTTCGAATATTGAATTTATTTTGTACAAGACGCTTACCGAGCGTTATATTTCGATATTCGGCTTACGATAACAATAAAACACATTTACAGATTTGTTCACCCTCTCTTTCTTTTGATTTGAAGGTGAAATTTGAAATTTAAAGTCTGTAGTTTCGAATATATTGATTGTTTAATATATTGAGTATTGAAATATTTAGTATGAATTATATCGATGGTTTTACTTACCGATTTGTTAATAATATATTACTTATTTTGTCTGTTTTTTTTATTATATTTATACAATACACAAAAAGTTAGGTTGCGACAAATACGAAGGGGATCCTATGTATAAGGGATTTTTCTTCGGATGTATGAAGCTATAATAACAATCGCATTGAAAATCTTCTACATTTTTGAAGTTGGCAAAGAAATAAATACAGTTTATATGAGCTAAAAACTTAATTCAATATGCATCTGAACACTTTATTGTAAAATTATTTATTTATTAATTAAGTATTATTATATTTGATTTTTCCCTCGTTATTGTCAGCTTTATTGAAAAGTCTAAGAAAGAAATGGCGCCGAGTGCCTGGCGTCCCTTAGATAGGAGCTAAGAATCCCCAGGTTGAAAAATTAACAAATGAAGATAGGAACGTGGAACGTCAGAAGTTTAAAGAGTCTTGAAAAAGCCTACAATGTCTGCAACGTATGCAACGAATGAAGATTAACATCACGGGACTAAGTGATATCAGATGGATAGGCAAAGGTAAATATCAAATAGATAATGACTACACCATGTATTACCCTGGTTCTGAGGATAGCTCCAACAAGTATGGAGTGGGAGTAATCATAAACACAAAATGCATCAATACACCTGTAAACTTAATAGCAAAATCAAATCGAACCATGTTACTCAAATAGAAGTCCCACTACAGATGGATCAGATCAAGAAGTTCGAGACTTTTATAAAGAAAGAAGATCTGCTCCAAATGACAAAAAATCACGAAATAAATCTAGTGATTGACGATTTAAATGCTAAAGTGGGGAAAGGAGAAGTTCCAAGAGTAGCCGGGAAGTTCGGACTTGGGGAAAGGAATGACAGAGGTGATGTCATTGTACATCCTGATCAATAATCGCTTTCGTAATTGCATCAAAAGTACTAAGACCTGTCCTGGGGCTGATATAAGATCTGACCATAATCCATTTGTAGCCACAATATCACGTAGACTTAAACAACTAAAGAAGAGAACACAGTACTACGCAATATATGTGAGGAAAATTAAAGAGCTTAACATCCAAGATGAAGTGTCGAAAGAAAAAAACGAGCGGGCAGCAGATAAGAAACCTGGGATAATGCGTACGGTGGAGGAAGAGTGGTGTTCAATAAAGAACAAGATATTAAACATCAATAAGATACACTTGAAAAGAGATTCGATTCCTAAGCAGAGTTGGATGATAGAAAAAATATATAATCTTATCGAAGAAAGGAGAATCTACAAGAATTCTGCCAAAAGCAAGTATACTGAGATTGATATGAAAATTCGGTGGGAAGTACGTTATGCTAGAGATGCTTGGTATCAGTGCAAGTATGATTTTATGGAGAACCTTTATGCTAAGCATGATGTATTTAACCTGCATAAGGAAATAAAATCTCTGGTAGGGCACAAAAAGACCACTCACCAACTTACAGGCGATTAAAATATTATTCCCATATTAGATATATCAGGAAAAAAACACCTATAGGAACAATACATCTCATCAATGTTTGCCGACGATTTTCGAAGCAAAGCGGTAAATTGTGACCCAAATGAGGGATATCCTATCCTGAAAAATGAAGTCACAAACGCTCTGAATAAAGGTAAAACAGGAAAATCGACCGGGCCGGATAATGTTCACATAAAGGTACTCAAACTTATTAAAGACGAAAATATTGACTTCCTGGTTAAATTCTTTAATCTGGTATACGATTCCGGCCACTTATCCAAAGACTGGCTAACGTCAACTTTTATTAAGCTTCCTAAGAAGACCAACGCAAGAAGGTGCGAAGAGTTTCGAACGATTAGTCTTATGAGCCAAGTATTGAAACTGTTTTTAAATGTCATCCACGAGCGAATAAGAGCTAAATGTGACAAACAACTCGCAGATAGCTAGTTTGGCTTTCGAACAGAAGTAGGCATGAGAGAGGCTCTTTTTGCAATGTAGGTTCTTGTACAAAAATGCAGAGACATGCAATAAGACGTTTTCCTTTGTTTCATCGATTATTAAAAAGCCTTTGACAGAGTACTGCACGACCGTCTAATTGCAATATTACATGATATCGGCTTAGATGACAATGATGTACGTATTATCCAGAATCTGTATTAGAACCAAAGGCTACTGTACGAGTTGACGATGAGGAGACTGATGAGGTGGAAATAAAGAGAGGAGCCCGATAGGGCTGTATATTATCACCCATGCTTTTTAATTTGTACTCGAAAAAAATAATATCAAAAGCAATTGAAGACCTAGAATGTGGAGTCAAAATAAATGGCCGGTATATTAACAACATCAGATACGCTGACGATACAGTCCTAATAGCATAATCTCCTGTGCAATGAAAACGCTGGTCTGCGGATGAACACATCAAAGACAAAGATCATGGTAGTATCTAAACATAGCTTCGATGATATTGGTATCATTGTAGCGGGCCAAAAAATTGAGAAGGTGGGCAAGTACAAATATCTAGGGACATATGACACATGGATCTGTGAACAGGAGGTAAAGACTCGTATATAAATAGCTCGTGAACCTTCTGCATGTTAAAAAAAATTACTGCAATCGCAGACTTAAGACCCCTGTGCGCATACGACTCCTACATTGTTACATTTGGCCTATACTTCTTTACGGATGCGATGGCGTGGACAATTAAAGAAGACCTCAAGAAACTTATCTTGTATACGTTTCTTGAGGTCTTTCGAGATGTGGGCATATAGACGTATGTTGGCCATTAGTTGGGCTCAAAAGGTCTCGAACGTGGAAGTTCTGCGACGCGTCAACCAAAAACAGCAACTTTTGGAGACTGTCAAGAAGAGAAAAGTTGCATATCTCGGACACGTGCTCAGGCATGAATTCATTATGATGGGAAAAGTTGCCGGAAGGAGAGCTGTTGGGCGCAGAAAAAAGTCTTGGCTGTGCAACTTCCGAGAATGGACGGGAATCGCGAGTGCTGCCTAACTCTTTCGCCTCGCGAAGAACAGAAGGAGTATCTAAAATTGCCAACCTTCGCTAGTCGCAGTGCCACTCGAAGAAGAAGGTTATATTGGACAAAATCTCAAAGAAAATAGCTTTTATTGTGGTACAGATTAATAATGTATGACAAATAAATAACAAATAAACAAAACTAACCTATTTACAATATTAATACGTGTTAATCAATTTTTAAAATGATTAATTATAAATAAATAAATTAAAAATATTTATTTTATTATTTACAAATATTTTACGTTACATCGTTTAAACCCTACGATAAACCCCTCTACCATATATACCATAACTTTATAAATAAATGAAATATTGTAAACAAAAAATAAGCACACATATTGACCTATTTGCTTTTGTGTGTGCTCAGTTGGACTCAGGCTATTGTGGTCTGAATACACTGAACTAGCAGATAAAAATGTTCTTTGATCCCCAAATTAAAAATAAAATATATATATTTTTAAAACACTAAAGTAATTGAATGAAATGTAACAACAAAGTCAGTTTAAGTATTTTAACGTAATACGTTTTGAATTCTCCTTGGCGAAGTCTCATTTCATTTCTCTGAAGTTCGCATCTGAGTTGATTCATACGCTGCAATTCGTCGTTTGTATTAAACAGAAACTAAATAAACTAATTATGACTAAGGTCAGTTCCATTTAAATTATTTGAACGAGTTATTCCGTTTGATGATGTTACTTTGATTCTGAATTTGTAGCGAGGTTATCCCTCGGGATGAAAGCTGGTATTTCTGGAAAATGTGTTACAACTTGCATGCGAGAGTTATGTTGTGTATCTGTGTAACCGTATCGATAGACTTTATGTATTTAAGATTTGAGTTGTAGTATCATTTGCTCCATTTTAATAAAATAGTTTAATTGAAATAGGGCTTGAACTTACCTTATGAATTTTCACAATGACAACTCAAAGGTACTTTTTTGTAGAATGGGTTGGCGGACTGGCAAATGGGCCACTTGAAGGTTAGTGGACACCGGCCCATTAATATTGAATTGAGTCTCTCGTGCATATAGTTCCACTGCCTAACTCAATCTTAAAACCGGAACACAAAAATATTAAGTACTGCTGTTTTACAGTAAAATATCTGATGAGTTGGTGGTACCTACCCCTATACGGTCTTGCACAAAGCCCTACCAAGATAATGTAATTATCATTATAGTAACAGCCTGTGAATGTCCCAGTGTTGGGCTAAGTCCTCCTCTCCCTTTTTGAGGACAAGGTTTGGAGCTTATTCCACCACGGTGCTCCAATGTGGTTGGGTGGAATACACATGTGGCACATTTTCAGTGAAATTCGACATATGCAGGTTTCCTCGCGATGTTTTCCTTCACCGTCAAGCACGAGATGAATTATAATAACAAATTAAGCATATGAAAATTCAGTGGTGCTTGCCTGGGTTAGAACCCACGATCATCGGTTAAGATTCTCGTTCATACCACTGGGCCATCTCGGCTTTTTAGTATCGTTATATATAAGTATAATTTAGTGTATAATTTAAACATAATTTGCTTAAAATTTTATTTGATAAAAAATCCAGAACAACTTCACGTTTCTTTTTATGTTAAGTAATTTATTATAACGATTTTCTGAACGAGGCCTTGATGCTTCAGCTCAAATTTCTACTCTATATAAGATTGGTATGTCGTTTCATTGTGTCCAAATAAAATTGTCATTAAAAAACAACTACTTGGAAATCCACACCCCGTGCGCACGATTTCCTAGTGGGGTTCACATTTTACGAGCGGACTGCGACCTAAATAAAAGACGAATCTTTGTATAGAGTTCTTTTGTCATTTTTACGGCGGTCCGTCGAAAGCTTTTACGAGTCGATTCATAGTTCTACCCAGATACCTGGTTGAAAGGTAACATAAGTAATGTAAGCGATAGTTATTAAATCTTTTTTTTCTCACTATTTGGGTAAAAAGGTAATGTGAAAGAAAATTCACTTTTATTTATTTTCTAAAACGGTGGTCTTTAGCTCAATGCAGTAACGCTTCTTTTGTTAAAGTGTGAGTGTTATCAAATCAAAATATGTTTATTCAAATAGACTTTTACAAGTACTTATTAATAGTCAAACGTTACCACCGGGTCGAAATCAGCCGAGAAGAATTACGAAGAAACTCAGTTGATAATCTTTTAAAAAACTACTTACATATATGTATCAATTATGTACCTCCACAAGATAGTTATTCAATATACTTTCGCAATTTACATAAAGATTAAATGTCGCTCGCTTTTTCTTATTTCAAAATTTAATTACAAGTCTAATACAGTGCAGTGTCGCTTCTTACTCTCTTTTTATGTTAAAACATCTCGTATAAATGTGAGTTATTTTATCTTCGTTAAATAATTACATAAAAATTTAATTTGGTAGTGAGTTGACTTTTTATTTTTTATAATATGTTATATTAAGCTCGTTAATACAACACAGTGTCGATTCTTTCTCGCTTTTTATGTAAAAAAATAAGTAGAAAATGTAACCATTCAGTTTTCATGAATGTTAAATGTGAAAGAAAATTCGCCGTTCAATGGTAATTTAAAAGTAATGACAAGGTTAACGTAGATTTTTTCTTGCTTTTCTTTTCATTTACAAGCTCAAGTGCAGCTATAAAATATTTGAAGTTATTGGGCGAGTGGCGCACGAAATATAAATTTTCTCAAAACTTCTATCGCCGTGTCACTGCGAGCGGACCATGAAGTAGCCAACAAATTGAATGACCGTGGGAGTCAGGAAAACTCATTCAAGTTCCGTTGTAATTTTTTTTTCGAAAATCGCATCTATACTTCGTCTAAAAAAACAACAACGCGAGTTATTTGATTCACTTTTGAGTTAATAAAACTATGAACGGAATCATCGTTTTCTGATTCATTCGAAGGGATACAATAGTGCGGACGAAAATCCCAGCGCGATGTTATTTGTGCTCGAAAGTTTGTGTAAATCGATCGGCTAGTAAGCGCTTGATGCTTCAGGTATTATAGGGATTTTACTCTTTTTACACTTTTGAAAAATATGATAGTGCTGCAATATTTTCACAAATATTATAATTTTTTTGTAGGGATAACAAATCCGTAAATGTCAAATTGATGGGTAGAGACCCAAGAGATCTCTGCCGCCTCTCCTCTTGTAGAGAATATAAGAAAGTAACCGCCAACCCGCTGCTGCAGTGCGGGTTGGTGGTACGAGATAATATATAAAATGTATAAAAATTACAAAAAATTATAAACACATGAATATTAAACGTGTTCTGGGTGATTTCGGCTTTTGGAGTTTCACTATTGCATGAGATAAAAATTAAATGTGCTACATTTGTTGCGGTACCACTTACCTATATATCTATTTCTTAGCTGCCTTTGTAAAATCATCATCATCATATTCAGCCTACATTAATCCACTGCTGGACATAGGCCTCCTCACAGGCGCGCCAGGTCTCCCGGTCCTGTGCTAGTCGCATCCATTGAGCACCCGCCATCTTCCTAAAATCGTCTGACCATCGGGCGGGTGATCTGCCCACTGGCCTTTTTGCTTCTCTAGGCCACCACTCCGTGACGACTTTAGTCCACTCCCAATATCCTCCTCCTCAATATCCACCCAATATCTTCGACTTTCGTCTTTCGTCGGATTTCTCCGTTTGGTACACGATCAACGAGGGAGATGCCTAGCATAGCAAGCTCCATCGTCCTTTGTGCCACTTTTATTTTGTGCATGTTATGCTTAGTAAGCGTCCATGTTTCGGCACCGTAGGTGAGTATAGGCAAGACACATTGGTTAAACACCTTGGTCTTGAGGCATTGTGGGAGTTTGGATGTCATCGTATCTTCGAGCTTTCCAAAAGCAGCCAATGAGTCGTTCTATCTCCTGTATTTGAGATTTCTAATCAAATGATAAACGATGTCCAAGATAGATATAATCGCTGACCACCTGTACGGTGTCCTTACCTACGATTATGTTAGGTGCACGTATGTGGCGATTAGTCATGATTTTGGTCTTGGACATGTTCATCCTCAGACCGATCCTCAGTGAAACTTCTTACAGATCTGCTAGCATAAGTTGAAGTTCTTTGGTGCTCTCGGCGACAAGAATCAAGTATAGAGAAGCTTATATTATTTTTTTGTATTGTAAAATTATTATTATTAACAGTATGAATGGACAAAATTGCAAACAAATATATTACGTTTGAAATCTCTCCATATCAAAATTTCGAATTTTCGGTCATCCGTGACTTCTTATTATTATTATTTATTATTTTTATAATTAATTACGAAAACTAAAAGAATAAATGACGAGCCGGTTGGCGTGGTTGGTAGAACACTTGCCTTTCACGCCGAAGGTTGTGGGTTCGATTCCCACCCAGGACAGACATTTGTGTGCATGAACATGTCTGTTTGTCCTGAGTCTGGGTGTAATTATCTATATAAGTATGTATTTACAAAAAGAAAAGTAGTATATGTAGTATATCAGTTGTCTGGTTTCCATAGCACAAGCTTTGTACAAGCTTAATTTGGGATCAGATGGCCGTGTGTGAAAAATGTCCCCGGATATTATTATTATTATTATTATTAAAATCATGCTTGAAGTTTAATTTACGTTATGTAACATATACATGAAATTGAGCTTTGAACAACTTAATTAGTGTAAAACTTTTTCGAAGCTGCGTATCTCAATTTGAATGGCGTCTAGACTAAGTTTGAATACTAAATAAACGCCTTCAGTCGTTGCAGAAGTTCCATTCGAGCGATTTACTCGGTATCTTAGTATTATTTCGCCAAGTTATATAGTAGCGAAAACCCGACGTTTGTAAGTGAAATATTTTTACGAAATATAGGTTTACATTTAATTTAATCCTGTAACCTGACGACACAAAAATGCCTGTAAAGGCCAGGAGGCCTACTTGAAAAAAGAATATTTTGACATTGTAAAGAATGTTTGATAAGGTAAAGTGATAATAACTATAGATGAGCAGACTGATGGAAACATGAGGGCAAATATCTCCTTGAAACTCGATATAGATTACGTGATCTGATGGTTAATCTGCTCAGATAAACAGTATCAAGTTGATTATTGATTTTCATCTGATATTTTTATTCAAGGTCACATGATGGCTGAGGGTTCTAATCATATTTTGACTTGAAGAGCAACATGTATATAATACTATTGGCGAAATGAATTTGGAATAGACAGAAAGTATATAAATACAAATAAAAATTAAAAATAGTTACTGTACAAATCGTGACCGCGTGGAATGGTGGCAAGAATATTAGCAGCATTTCCCCTTTGAATCGCAATTATTTTTCTGACTAAAAACATAGGCTGCCTTCCACCTGCTCCACCTCCACACGCGGGCGAAGCTCGGTCGGAAACTATTGGCTATATAATAAATTACAACTAAAACAATTAGAATAATATTTCTAAATTCCTTTCAAATGAACGAAATGGATTTTTTGTCGTGAAATAGCCCAGTGGCTACAACACGTGAACCTTAACCGAAGTGTTAAAAACCACCTGTGAAGAAATATGCATGTTTCAGATCGTATTCTCCAACATGTTTATCCAATAACTATTTTTTTTTATAATTAATAGGCCAGCGTTTGACCGTTGACTTGCCTGATGTTAAGCATCGACACGGTCTAGGATGTAGCACGCTTAGGTAAGCGTGCTACATCTTTCGTTTACATCAGCGTTTCTTACAGGTATAAGAAACCTGTTTATTCTGGATTTGAAGACACCAACATTGTACCTATCAGGAAATACGGACTCAGGCAAACTAAAATTTCTTCTCTATCAACCTATATATGTACGGGTTGTTGCAAATACTTCTGGCCTTACAATAGAATCCACCAATACTCAAATATTTGTTATATATTTCACAAATTATGCGAGTTTTATTATAATAGAAAATAATTATAGTCGTAGTAAAGGTGTGGTTTTGAAAGGAAACGTTCATCTCAGCTAATTGAAATTGGTCGAGGCAATTTGCAAGCATCTGGCGTTATCTGTGTACTTCCCATTGTGATAGATGTATATATGATTGTATTTACTCAACTGTTGATATAGATTGTGTCTATAATTATGTTACCGACGTTGGTATTCTTTTTTGAATTAAATATTTAATAATCAAACTATCATCGTTTAAAAAATAAAAATTGACGGCTTTGCTTTAAACATTAGCTAGCTACTAGGGCTTTTATACATTTATAAATTTACACATTTTTGACATTGACAGAAAAAGTCGAAAAAAAAGTCCTTGTTTTCCTGTGCGTACTTTTGTAAAAAAATTGATAGAATTATATTATATAGAAAGGCGGACGAGCATATGGGCCACCTGATGGTAAGTGGTCACCAACGCCCATAGACATTGCCATCTCTTACATAACCAATGCGCCACCAACCTTGGGAACTAAGATGTTATGTCCCTTGTGCCTGTAATTACTTTGGCTCACTCACCCTTCAAACCGGAACACAACAATACCAAGTACTGCTGTTTTGCGGTAGAATATCTGATGAGTGGGTGGTACCTACCCAGACGAGCTTTCACAAAGCTCTGCCACCAGTAAATACATACATACATTTATGTTCGTTATATCATAATTAAACATATTATGGAATATTTTTTGAAATAAAATGTGTACCGGATTATTACAAAAAAAAAGGATTTATTACAAAAAAATGTATTTATATTGCTTTATATTATCTTAATCGACGCCTATAGCGATAATATTTTTATTTCAAATACATATAAAGGAAATAGTAAAGGCAACGTTATAAACTTTTTGCTGTTCATATTATAATCTTAGACGAAAACATATAATAACCTATATAGCATATTTGCGATTATAAGTTTAGCAATATGAAAGTCCCACTTTCGATTCTGAACTCATGGCCTCATCATGACCACACTTACTTACCGCTTAGCTAAAGATAAAATATGAATTTTGATAATTCTTTGAAAAACAGGTTGTTCAGTATTATTTCAAAAAAATATATAAATCAACTTCCTTACCTTTGTAGAACGCGAAGATTCTATGAGTAAAGAATTTATTCATGTTTTTTTAGCTAAGGAAAATCAACATAAGTACTTGCTTTTTCGTTCCGCTGCACGATAGTTAATTGAATAAATTATTTAAAACAATTATTTGCATAACAAATTTACAAGACTTGTTTATATAAAAAAAAAATTTAAGGCAAATGAAGAGATGTGAATATGTACAGTGTCATTTAGAATAACTAGCTAATTTATAGTTTAGTAAATTACTACAACAAATATGTTTAAATGTAATCTGCTTGATTTGGATTTTCAATTCCGATTCAAGACATTTGATTTTTATTTATAGGCATATAAAAAATCGAGTCTTGTTTCGGGACTATATCTGGTAAAAAAATCACTTTTTGTTACTATACTTTCAATGATCTCTTTAAGTAATCAATCGTATATTTTACAAACTATATTTATGTCGTTAAGTTCTTACACGAACATTAATTACACGTTCATCCAGCTGCAGTTTGTCACAAGCTGCCGTCAATTCAAGTGAGTCAGCGAAATATTTTATATAGTCCAATAAAAAGAAGCAAAGTGTAGCCGCAAAGTATAACTTCTATCTAACTTATATCGCTGCAGTGGACGGCAAACAAATTGAATGATCGTAGAAGTTAAGAAAACTTGTTCACGTTGCAGCAGCTGAGGGAACATTTTTGGAATATTGTTATTTCACGTTTATTACTGTTTTTATTACGTTAAATATTAAAAATATTTTATAAATTTAAATTAAAAATATATTTCATTTAAATAGGTACATAAAATAAATTTTGAATAATAATACAGTATTAAATTAAATGTTAAAAATTCTACCAAGAAGATTATTCAAGGACTCGGAAGGCTCAGTAGAGACTATTATCCATCAATTTAAATAGATCTATGTTTATTGGTGAAAATAAGACTGTGAAAAAAAAATATTAAAAAATAGGACTTCGTTTGCGATACAACTGTCAACTAATACTGAAACCATTAGTTTGAATTGACTGAAATAGATGGATTATATCAGTTGCGATTTTGGAAATGGGTCACCGAATTCCCTGCAAAATGATGACATCTGAATTTGAATTATTCTTTTTTCGTCGGACGTGACGACTGATAGAGGCCAAGATAATTGGGCTCAGAGATATGAATATCATAAGAGTGTCTCCTTTGATAATTACCACGCTATGTGCATTCTGTATAGTCTAGGTGATGGAGATATAGAAATAGTTCTATAAAATGTAGGGTAAAATAATCAAACAGATTTTTATGGTGTATGGTTTTCACATGGTCACCACCATGTTAATGGTGTTGGCTTTGTTAAAGCCATCACATATTCTATCGCTAAACAGCGATACCTAGTATTGCTGTGATTCAGTTTGAACGGTGAGTGAGCCGGTATAACTAAAGGCACAAGGGACTTAAATTCTTAGTTCCCTAGTGTGATGAAAAGATGATTAATATTTTTTATAATGCCAAAGCCTACGAGAGGTGGTGATGACAACTTACCATGGCCTTCTTTACAGTCTGCTTAGGTTTAAAAAAAAGTGTACATATAAATTATGTATTCGATAAAAATTCAGCATCTATTTGACGACCAAAACTTATGTACTTACAGAAAATAACGATAAAGGGAGGCCATCCAAGGGTTGCGGTACAAATGATGGGGTCAATATATTATACATGCGCAAAACATCAACAATTTAAGATGGAGGTTTCATGGGAACCAAATTAATGAAGAACAGTCAAGCGGGATTTATTAGGGGTCAGTTGGATCGTTCTCATCTTTTAGAGTATATTATTATCAAGGAAAGCCTGTTTTAGAGAAGCATGTTGCGGGCACTATTTTTAATATTTTATATCATTTCAAAAGCAAGAGATTAAAGCGGTTAAGCCTATGTTGCAGCGTGCGAACTACATGAAGATGTTTTTTGTTTAAATTTGCTTTTTAGTAAAAGTAATCTTTATTTTTTAAAGAAAAGTTTTACTATGATTAAAATAGAATATATATATATATTGATAGATGCAACATAAATAACTTTCAATTCTAATTAATATTTAAATAGACCAAAAATTTGAAATATGAGATAAAAACAAATCCTGCTGAGTTTCTTTCGCCGGTTTTTCTCAGGTCTGAGAAGCTTATTTTCGAACCGGTGGTCAATAAGCAAGTGTAACGCTTCTTAATTCAAAAAAGATTTTTGACTTTGACTTTATTCAAAGTGTGCCCAAAGGATGACAACCACCTTTATTGCCAAGCTCTAAGCATTATTTGGAGGTTTTTTCCATTCCTCGATCTACCTCTCGCCTATTAATCGTTTTGGTATGCATCTATGTATACAGAACAGTTCCATATATAATATAACTTTTAACTAACTAACAATTAAACTATTCTTTCTGTCTAATTAAGAAAAAAATCATCCATCGGCCATCAGACATGACCTCAAAAAAAATCAGATGCATTTTGAGGGACACTTAACTTCTAAACTTCGGATTGCTGCTATGAATTTATTGGCAGAAAAATCAAATAACTTCTTATTAGCTTGACCCGGAAATTGATCTCATGTCCTCGAGAACGACACCCTACCATAAGAACAACGAGGCATTCTTAAATAGTCAAAGAAATAATTCATAGCTCAATACAAATGCATACTTAAATTTTAAATACAAGATGCATACTTTGTTGGATTAAGATAATATGATAATTAACAAAGCGCTACATTACCGGCAAAAGTTCTAATTTGGGCAGCCGATTTCACCTAGCAGAGAAGGATCACAAATGGGCGGTATATCGAAAATCCATTGGTGTAATTTGAGGCGAGCCGAGGCGACATTGTCGCTAAGCGATTCAATTCTACGCGACCGCATCGCTTCTACGACTCTACATGGGTAATCGAATAAAAACGATTTTATCTAAACACTAATACTTATACAGGTTGCGATTCCTTTTTGCAGTAAAGTCAGATAATATATATTTAAGGACATTCTATATAATATTCCATTATAATACAATTATAAAAAAGAGGTTGTTTTTACTATATACTTGCTAATGTCAGGTTCTTTAAATTTTGTTTGTAAGCATTTATCTGATAGCTTCGCCCACGTTGATGGTACTGTATTAGAATTTTTATGCATATGTAAGATACGGAATTTATTTTAATGAATTTCCCAATTGGAATTTATTGCAAACGGAGGAATTTTTGGAAAATCAAATTATCACGATTGTTTTCTCAAAAATGTTTTTTGAAAACTGTATGTGGTTTTTTATCGTGTCTTAGATAATGTTTATTTTACATATCCCGGGGATTTATTTTTATATTGATTCTAAACTAATTATACACCAATACATTATATATATTATATGGGACAGGCTTTCTTTCAGTAGTGGACATTAAGATAAACGACGACTGACGAAAAAAAAATCATAATGAGAAGATGACAAGTTATATATATTTTTTTGGATTAACTAAATAATCACTAAAGACTTGAAATAGATAGTTCATAGAGTTGATTGAAGTAATAGAAAACTACATCGATATTTTTGTCCTTTATGAATATTCGGTACTAAAGTGGAATAAAAATGACGACATTACATTAAATATATACCGTAAGGTTGGAAATTGAATTTGTTCCCATGTATTTTGTAGCCATTTTGGAATGGTCGAAGGTCTTAAATGAAAGATGAACCTTCATGGGTTTTGTCATTTTACGACGAGACGTGAAAAGATTTTACGATTCAACTTAAGCAATATATTATAGTCTTCCATATAACTTGCTTTGTTCGAGAAAAAAGCTACAGGATATTTGTAACATAGCTTAAAATTAAGTTTGAACATGTTATCAAATCTAAAAAAAAAAATATATTTGTCAATGCGTCGTTAACGATAGGACAAAAAAAGGAAACAAAATTAAAATATTTATTTATTATAAAAGCTCATAAAAGCACTTTTAAGTCGTCGTTATTAATTTACATAAATGTAAAAAAAAACATCGGTTCCGAATGTTGCTTCTATCGAACCGGCTGGTTAACAATAGTTACTCTTTACCACCAATTTACATATATGTATTTCAATTATACAGGAACTGAAATGTTATGTATCTAACGTTTGAATTACATTTACTCTCTCATCCTTTATATCAAACATAGCAATATGTACATAGTACTGCAAGTATCCAATGAAAATATTGGTCTACCAACTGTGAGCTATCACAAAGCTCTATATACTTGTGATATAAACTTCGTAATATAAAGTTGTAACTGACATCGAAAAACAAATTAACTATTGTAATAATGGTATAAACATCTACGTGCAAATTTATTGCATTAAAATTGCGCCAATAACACACACGGCCGTATTACACGAATTGTAATGTGTTAAAAGGTCAATTCCTTTCGTGATTAAAATTTTCCAAAGATGTTCTTTATTCACAAAGAGCGTTATTTTTCATATATGATAATGACGATCCTCTTAACCGATTCTTGTTACAAAAGTCAGTTTCAACGGAGACTAACCAAGAAGATAAAGGGCGCAATTATGTGGGCAAACACAGAAGCACTCTTTATTCCTTTACTCTAATAGCAAAGCAATTTAAGCAATAAAGAATATTGAAAAATAAAAAAAGAAAAGAATAAAGAACAACAATTTGAAACGATTAAGAAGATTTCAGATGCAGGACCTGGATTTGAAACCAGGTTCTTGGGATCTGCGGTCCTTTAAGCTACTAGAATAATGAGGTAGATAGGGTAGGAAGAAACGATACGTTTTTAATATAACTATAATATAACAGGGGACAATGTCTATGTTTAGACGTGACCACTAACTATGTGACTCATTTAACCTACATACATATATTATAATAAATAAAAAAAAGTTGATATTTATTTGATTGACCTAGTTTTAAACTTAATAAAGACAAAGGGAAAACAATTAAGGCATTTATTTTGTATAGTTTATTTTAGCTTTGGCATTGTATCATACATTCTATTTTATATCATATATAGCATTACTTTAAATAAGTTTATACCTTTTTTGATATTTGTATTTTGATAGATTTTGCATCTTTCGTGGTCACGAACTGACTGTGAGCTTTTATTTATTTATTCCACAAATAGACACTACACTACATGCGTAATTATATCTTTTTTTTTTGTTTTAGTACGTTAATGCAAAACGGCCTTGGGTCGGAGGCTCTCCTCTTCCATGGTCCACGGAGAGGCCCACCTCGGGGGGCGAGTATCACCGTCCAGGGGACGGTGATCAAGGTGCAGGCCCAGATGAAGTATCTGGGCCTGATCCTGGACGGGCGATGGAGCTTTAGGCAGCACTTCGTGCAACTCGGCCCGAAGTTCGTCAACACAGCTGCCGCCTTGGGTCGCCTCCTACCCAACGTGGGAGGACCGGGATCGCTATGTCGGCGCCTCTATGCCGGCGTAGTGAGGTCGATGGTCGATATGGGTCAAAGCGCTTACAACCGGGCCCTCCTACGGAGTCCGCAGAGGGTCATATTGGTAAGAGCGATAAGAGGGTATCGTACGGTGTCTTGGACAGCGGCGACGCTCCTCGCGGGCGATCCGCCCTGGGAACTCCAGGCGGAGGTACTCGCAGAGGTGTACCGGGCCTTCCTTCCGGGCCGAGGCGCGAGAGCGCGACGACCGTCCAGGGTCAGCGGATGTCGGGCGGATCAGGGCTTTAGCCCAGCAAGCCCTGATAGCCTGATGGGAGGAGGATCTGGGGTCCCCCACAGCGGGCCTGGTGACAGTGGAGGTGGTACGTTCCCACTTGAGTCGCTGGGTCAAAAGAAAACGAGGCACGCTCTCGTTTAGGTTGACGCAGTTACTTATCGGACACGGCTGCTTCGGTAAGTACCTGTACAAGATAGCACGGCGGGAAATGTCACCTTCCTGCCACGAGTGTGGTGCGCCAATCGACACGGCGCAACACACCCTGACGGAGTGTATTGTTGTAACACCCGTTGTTCGGGGCGCTCAGCTCCTCGGACATCGGGTGTCCACATACCCCCCCACTGTTCCCGTGGGGGGGTGAGCGACAAAAAAAAAAACGGCCTTGGGTGCAATCCCACAGGGCAAATATTGGACGATGATAAATGTTCTTAAGTGAATAAAAAATATTTTTAATTTAGCTGACTTTTCTTCTTCATATTTTATTTCAATTAACGCAGTCAGTCTTTCTCATTACTTCTTATTATATTATATTCTAATTATGATCACGAATTAAGCACATACTAATTCAGTAGTCCAAGCTTGAACCCACAATCTTCAGATACATGCCACCATTACCTACAATACCTTACAAATAAATAATATTTTATACTCAAGTAAATTATTTATATTTCGTACCAACAGTACCATACGAATTCACCAACAACTACGGTAATAACAACCACTTGCGTGCATATTTCACTTAGTTTAGACGCATTTTACGAGAAAATTGTGGGTCTCTGCGTTTTATTATTCAGGCAAAACGAATACGACCGTCGAAAGTTATATTTAAATATATGGTTTTATAAATTAATCAAAGATATATAGCAACACAAAAAAACGTTATAAATTTTACAATTATTTTTTTACATACATGACACCTTAAAATTGTAAAAAACCGTTAGTTTATAGTTAATAGAGACTGTAAGTTTTCAAACCATTGTGAACGGTGCCATATTGCAGATAAAAAATATACGTAAACTTTACACTTATTTGAAATCTATATTGTTCTAATAGTAGGCGACTCTAGTACCCATTAGATTAATCGATCTTAGTGATCCTTAGATTGAGTAATATATTTTACACATTTTCCGATTCCATGTTTTGATTCGATACACAATTTTATCCGTTTGTATATAATTTGTATTAGTATACTCCCTTGGGTAATGAACTCTTAATGTAATATATGCAATAATCTAGACGTTCAGTTCGTTCACCTTAAGAGATTATTATAAGATATTCCTTCTGAAATAAAAACAGGTAAAACATTTCCTTCAGAAAGCTCATCTACATATGGAAATGTGGTTTATATTAGTAGGTAAGTAAGAAATATACCAACCATTTGAAACACGAATGATCAGTTCTATAAATTTTACATATCAACAATTTAAGATCCTCTATCTTGAAGGGAATCAAATTAATGATGAACAGTCTCGGGGTATTTATTATGATCCGGTTGGACTTTTTCAAACGAATGTTCTTAAAATTTCGTACAAATAGAAATAAATAAAAATGTACATTAAAATTTTACAGAACCTTTGTGTGAGCTTAATGGCTTCATGGTTAGAACGTGTAAGTTAACAAACTCGAGCAAGCAATGAGTTTTTATGTGGTTTTGTGTTTATAATTCATCTCGAGGTGAAGTAAATATCACAATCTGTGTTGGATGTAAATCCGCCACTTACACGCACTTCTTTCTATGCTATTGTCATTTGAGGATTTGGTGTAGATCCTGACAATGAGCAATGCATTGTCATTGGAACTGAACCAAAGTGTAAACACCGTAGGATAAGAGACCTAATAAACTAACATACATTGCATAACAAGTTAAATAAAAGCTTGTAATAAAACTGGCGATTGAAAAATCGGCCCTAAAATAACTCAATTTATTTAAGTGGAATAAATAAAAGTTGGTATTGGACAGCTTTGACAATATTTTGAGATTGCTGCAAAACTTTTTCAAAGCCGTGCATCTCAATTTAAGTGACGGCTAAACTAGGTTTGAATACGAAATAGCCTCTCTTAGTAATTTCGCTTCTATTCGATTTATTCGTTCAGTTGCCTAGAATACTTAGTGTAAAATAAACATTAATTTTCAATAGAGCTAAATTTACTTCGATAATCAAAAATTAAAATTTTTATTAATAAATGTCATATCAATTAAGCCAATATATATTATACTGCTATAACGTACTGCCAGCCAGACTACTTACGTGTGAAATAAGAAACAAAATCGACTGAAAGCCTCTAAAAGATTATCAAAATCGGTCCAGCCATTTAAGAACTCAGTGGCATATACACGTAAAGAACATTATACATAAGAATATGTATATATTTGAAAGTCTATTTCTTTACAAACTTTCAAGTCTGTTCTGTGTTGATTTATTTTTGTTCCGTTATATGTATGTATAAATAATGTTGATAATTTAAACAAGGTTAAAAATAAACTAAGATACATTATTAGTTATTAAATATGAAATAAATTTTATGTGTCATTATTTTAAATAGCTATTTCTTAGATAGAGTGACTTTGTAATGCTTAAAGTTATGTAAAAAGGGGCAAAAATGTAGACCAAGAATAAGTTTTCATCAAACTTCCGTCGCTGTAGCGACTGGACGACAAACAAATTGAATGACCGCGAGGGAGTTATGAAGTTATTCATTTTGTAACTTCAAAAGAAATTTATAGATATTGTATTTATTATTAATATTGAATATTTAACGGCAAGATTTCATGGAATGTAAATAAATAATTTTCATTACATAATATATGTACAGTTTATATCCTTAAAGCATTCATCATTATTATTTTACAATTGTTCTTTATATCTAAATAGAATATTGCGCATTGAGCCAGCACAAAATATGTACGGTGAAAGAACAATCAATATTATTCCTTGTCTTATTATTCAGCTGCCCCCCGTTTTATCGTGTAATCGTTATACGGTAAGTCAAAAGTGTCTAGCAAAAGATGAAAAAATATTTCATAGACAAATTAAAATAATGTAAATAACTAAAATAAAAAATATTCATTTTTTTTCATGTTTTTCATATCTATTTGCTTTATTGTATTTGTTGATTTGTAATTGTAGCATATGTATTTTGTATACATTTAATTTATTAATAGACTGTGGTCAAACTTTTATGGATTGAGGTCCAACCTTTGTGGTTTTTTCAATGTATAATAATTGCAATTACCTTATTAAATTTGTATTTTAATAAATTGTTGAAAAATAATCTATGAATAAAATTACAACAAATATACAGGTAAAACATAGGATAAAATATAATAATTTGATTATGTCTAATTTTCATACGTATTTAATTAAACGTCGAACATGAGTGATAGCAATTTTTTTATACTGATTTTTGAATTGAAATGAATTTACATTAATAATGGGCTTCAGAACGATAGTGCTACGGCAACCAATCTCGAGAATGATTAGCCAACTACACAGGACGTATAGTGCACAAGTATGTGCGCAAACATAGGTGTACTTTCTGTGCTATAACTCTCATAATCGGATGGGATGGCAATCCGACATGACTGAAAAGAGTTTAGGTACCAGTGGCAGTACGTGCTTTCCGAGGCACGGCAGTGCACACAATTCCAACTTCCGGACACCGGGCTACGACTGAGAATGTTGACAGAAAACTTAATAACTTTTTAATGGCCTGACCTGGTATTTGAACCCAGGACCCCTGGGTCTGCGGCTTTATATGTAGCTACTAGACCAACGAGGTAGTAATCTACATTTCGAACCTGTGGGAGCTTTACATTTAATTTAATACTGTAATACGATAATTTAAAAGTATTCGTAAGAGTACTTGATTTAATTTGATTGGATATCGCTGAGCCATTGAGGGTCTGTATATAACTCTAGAATGATAAAAGTAAATTATACTTAAGGAAATCACTCTAAAGGCACCACTTACAATTTTCAGACAGGAAAACCTTTCCAGAGCCGTGTATCTCAATTTCAATGGCATCTGAACTAAGTTTGAATGCTAAATAAACTTATGCGTAGCGGTCGTCTATTCAGAGCATTTACTCTCAATGCCGGCTAGTAAAAGCAGTTAGTGGTTTATTCCGCTTGTGTCATTGCTACAAAAAATAAAAATATTTTAAAATTATTTAAATGCCGGTTGTTATTTTTAGTCTCAAATTTTCGAGTATTTTTGAATGGTCAGTGATCATAAGCCAAATAAAAAAAACCTGTTAACCTCCCGTGGAATAAAATTAATGATTATAATAACCGATTAGAAGAATATATATTAAAAACAGTAGCTGTATATAATTTTGTTGTCAAGTTTTTATGTACATGTATTTGTAAAACCTTATAAAAACATATAAAAATCTGTAATAAGACTTGTATAATATCACTAAAAGCTATTTTATTGAACCGATGAAGTCGTCATGTAACATATTAAATTAAATAATAAAAAAAAGCGACCGTTACAATTTTTTAAAAGGTAAATAAAAATTATGACGAAAGTGTTTTCCTAGGTTAAAGTTTTAATGGAACAATTATTTAAGATGAAAAGTATACAAATTACAACGGGGAAAGTTAAGTGCGTTGGAAGTAAAGTTAATGTATCACAAATGAGTAGAAATACTTTTGATTACTAAAAAGTTTTATGTGACGTAATAGTAATCTTTATTAATGGTCAACACAATTGATTACAAAATGTTTCAGAAAATAAAGAAAATGTGAAACGTAAAATAAAACTGTATTTTGACATCGTTATTTTCTGATTCGCTGGTACACAACAGTGGAAGAAAATCCCAGGGCGACGTGATTTGTGCTCGGAAGGCGGTATAAATGGATCGACGAGTAAATGCTCTGGTATTATTATGACTTTATTGTGTGTCAGATTTTTATTTTTATAAAATATAAATTACTAACCGACGACGTTTTTTTGATGATTTGATAATAAAACAATATTTGTTGATGTAATAAAAATAATTTAATCATACAATGTATAGTAATTTTTAGATTCTAAAGCGGTTAAAGTGCTTTAAGCGCTTAGAATTCTTTCGATCGACGAGTATATCGGGCAGTGACAGTATACTTTAAATACATACATACAGACAGGTGAGAAACATTCTCAATCAATCAAATTAATTTGAATATTTTAACGAAAATGAATAGCTTACTCTTAAACTAACTAAAGTTGAAAAAAATACTTTATTTTTATCAAGATTAAATATGTCTTAAAAAATAACACAACAGAATTGCTTAAAATAATGTAAATGAGGAATGAATTCTACATGATTCAATAATTTATATATTATAATGAAGCGATATTGAATCTCAGTACCGAGTTTTATAACGGGGTTATAATAACAAACGCTATAAAAACTTGAAGATAACGTTAGCCCTTCCAACTTTTTCTTTAACGGCATAACGAATAATAAGAAAATGTTGTTTCTTAATTTCAAAATTGAAAACTTTTGTATAATTTTCTTGTTTTAGTGTGGTTTAGAATATGCGTGGGGCAATTATTTTTATTTAATAGAGAAAAGACTCGGACTACAAAATAAAGATATTTTAGAATATGTTTAATATTATATACATATAAATATTAGGTATCAGACGGATGACGTCACCCACCTCTATATTCAATAGAAAGTTTTGGGTTTAATTGTATTTCACTAAGCTAAATTTTCGTAGTATTACATATACCAAATTAGCTTTATTATAATACAATGAATTTGTTTTAATATTATTTATAATATCACTACGTATTATAAAACAAAGCTACTTCTGTCTGAATGCGATAAACTCAAAAACTAACAAAAGGACTTACATACGGTTTTCATCCATGGTCCGTCCATTGGTAAAAACCGGATGAATGAAACGTTTAGAAGAACAATATATTAATTAAGTGAATTAATTATTGGAATAGAACATAATATTATAATTTTAATTTATTTCTTAGATTAATTCGAATTAAATAATAATAAATGTCAGGGGGAAGACATTCATATAAAGATTCTAAGCTAGCTATCTTAGGGCTAGCTTAGCTAGTTCTAAGATATCTATTTCTATCTTAGGACAATTAAAAAATGTAATTTTACAAAGTGAAATTCTTTGAAATCTGATATTATAATCTTTATCACAAACTCGTAAAAGTTTAGATGAAATCCATTGGAATCCATTCATCTAACCTAATCCACGTGATGGATTCCGTAACAATTAAAAAGAGGAATTACACAAAATTGACAGGAATTTATATTAAGAGTCTTTTTATTTAATCATTTAATTAAAGACAATAAAATTAAATCAATTTAATGAAATTGTTGTAATATAGCTTTATTTTTATGATTTTTGCAATATTTTGTAAAAATACATGACTATAAAAAATATAAGTAACTTGAATAACAACTTAACTTCAAAGAGAGTTTCCTATAACAATTATTATTAATAAGATATAAATTACCTCTTTTTCTTTTCGACCATTTGTACTAAAATATGTGATTCGACAAATTTTATTTATGCGTCTGTAGAATAAATGGATTATGAATGAATTGATTCTTTACATTGACTCCGCGATGCGTTCAAATTAATATATTAGGTCCTTACATATGAAATTGGCGTTTTGTACGGGAGGAATATAAAGTAATTTTTTTTTGTAAAATATATTTAATTAATCAAAGTATGTACCGTTGTTATCTGTGCACTTTTGCACATAGGTATTTCATTGATCTCTTTACTAAAAAACCATGGGGGTGAGAATCAATAAACTCTTTGAAGGCGGTTTGGACTGCCGCATCGGAGTTGAATTTTTTTCCTTGTAAGAAGTTGTCCAAATTCCGGAAAAAATGGTAATATGTTGGAGCAAGGTCCGGGGAGTACGGTGGATGACACAGACATTCCAATTGTAGCTCATCTAACTTAGTCGTTGTTTGTTGTGTAGTGTGTGGTCTTGCGTTGTGGTGAAGCAGCGGTGGCCTAGAGCGATTGACCAATCTCGGTTGTTTAGCAGCTAGTTCTTCCTTTATGGTTTGCAGTTGCTGACAATAGATATCTGCCGTAATCGTTTGGCCAGATTTTAGAAAGCTGTAGTGAACGACACCGGCTTTAGTCTATCAAACAGTCATAAGTAACTTTTTCTGAGTAATGCAATTTTCGTTTAGGGCAGGGTTTGGCTGGGTCTCCAGGGTTCAGCCATTGCGACGAGCGCTTTCGATTATCGTACAGTAATCATATATCAATTCATTACAAGTAATAATTCGATTTAAAATCCCTTCATTATTGTGTCGGTTGAGCAAAGTAACACAGCAGTCGACGCGTGTTTGCAAGTTCGATTCACTCAATTCATGAGGTACACATCGTTCAAGTTTTTCTACTTTCCCAATTTGCTTCAAGTGGATTAATACAGTCTTATTACTTACCCCGAAGTCTGCAGCTATCTCTGAAGTGCTTTGTGATGGATCCGCTTCCACAATAGCCTTTAATTCTTCATTTTCCACTTTGGTCTCCGTCAGCCGTCCACGCTGTTGGTTGGTTGGTTGGTTCTGAAGGTCGAAATTTCCAGAACGAAAACATTGAAACCAAAAACATACCATGCTTTCTTTTGTGACACCAGCGCCGTACACATCATTAATCGTACGAGCTATTTCTGCAGCATTGGTGCCACGGTAGAACTCGTACTCGTAAATATAACCGATATTTCATGTTTTCCAGTGTGCGGTAATAAGCGACGCCAAAGAAAAAAATAATGAGGAAAAAACAAATGAATAACTGTTTTCGAAACTCAAATGTGTCAGCTAAATGAATTTATAAATTTGAATTTGGAATTCTTAACCAGAGAGGAGATATTTCAGATTACAGTGGTTAGTACGACAAAGCGCTAATTTCATATTAAGGACCTAATATATATTTTAATACATCTTTGCGAATAGTCATATGAAAATTTATTGTAAAAATTTGTCCCTAGAAGAGTCCATTCTTCCAAGCCACTGGGTCGAAAAAAGATAAATCTTTTCAAGACTCGTGACATGAAAGTAGTGGAGTCATTTGGGGAACTCGTCCGTGAAGAAGTTGCAACTTGGGACAGTACGGCATCAGCGCGAGTCGAATGGGAAAAAGTCAAGTCTCTTCTCACTGACACTGCAGGCAAGGTTTTTGGGTATCAAAAGGCAAAATCTTACGACTGGTTTCAAGAAAACGAGGAGCACTTACTTCCCTTGATTGACTCGAAACGCCAAGCCGCTTTAAATTTTCGCCTTAACCCTTGCGATGCGACGCGTAAAGATCTCACGAAGGCAAAAGCCTCACTCCAGCGTAGTACGCGCTTCTTTGTAAATGCGTATTGGACAGAGCTTTGCCAAAGCATCCAAGCGTGCGCAAATGCGGGGGATATTGGCGGGGTGTACGCGGACATCAAAAGAGCTCTTGGACCTTTTCCAAAAAAGACGGCACCTCTCAAGGAAACCGACGGTTCTGTTATAACAGACAGCACCCGTCAGATGTCAAGATGGGTAGAATACTACAAGGGGCTCTACTCGTGCCCAGTGGATATTCAGCCAGAAGCAGTGGAGCTTGTCCCGAATCTGGCAACTTGGTACGAGCTAGACGTTGCACCCACAGTAGAGGAACTTTATCTGGCCGTCAAGAAGCTCAAATGCGGAAAGAGCCCCGGAAAAGACGATGTTGTCACCGAAGTCGTCAAGCTTGAGTGCCTCTTGCCCATCCTTCATAACCACCTGGCTAAGTGCTGGGAAGAAAACTACGTCCCTCAGGATATGCGAGATGCTAACATCGTCACTCTTTATAAAGGCAAAGGCGATCGTGGCGACTGCAACTGTTACCGCGGATTATCTCTTCTTAGCATCGTCGGTAAAGCCTTTGCCAGGGCCATTTTAGGCAAACTACAAAGGCTCGCCGACCGCGTACATCCTGAGGCACAATGTGGTTTTAGGTTCCAACGGTCAAATGTCGACATGGTATTTTCACTCAGACAGCTACAAGAAAAGTGTAGGGAGCAACATACCCCCCTAGTCATTGCATTTGTAGACCTAAACAAGGCTTTTGATTCCGTGAGCAGAGAGGGGTTGTACTCGATTGTTGTCAGAATTGGATGCCCCCCAAAACTCCTAAGGATAGTGCAATCGTTCCACGAAGATATGGAAATCACCGTCCTGCACAATGGCAACACATCCACGCCATTCGAAGTACGCCGTGGTGTTCGTCAAGGCTGTGCACTTGCCCCCACCTTGTTTGAAATATTCTTCTCGGTGCTTCTGAACGTTGCTTTTGGAGATGAACAGCAAGGCGTCCACTTACACACGCGAACCGATGGTAGGCTGTACAACATCTCAATGCTTAAGTCCAAACGCCACAGGGAGGACCTATTTGTAGATAGTAGTAGTATATTTGTAGATAGTACTATTTGTAGATAGTCCTATTTGTAGATAGTCTCCTCTTCGCTGACGACGCTGCCTTCGTTGCTCATGACCAAGCTCAACTCCAGAGTCTAATGGACAAATTTGCCAGAGCGTGCGACCTCTTTTCAATGTTCATAAACTTCAAGAAGACCGTTATTTTAGGGCAAGGATTTTTAGTCCAGTCATCTTGCTTAACGGCGCACATTTACAGGTGGTTAACAAATTTTACTACCTTGGGTCGCATTTGTCGAGCAATCTCTCGCTTAATGCAGAGATCGACTTCCGCATCGGCAAAGCAGCCTCTACGTTCGGGAGGCTCTGTACATGGGCTTGGGATAACAGACACCTTACGGTAAAAACGAAAATGCTTGTTTTGGGCTTGGGATAACAGACACCTTACGGTAAAAACGAAAATGCTTATATAAGTTTACCAATCATGTGTCCTAAGCACACTCTTGTATGGAGCAGAAACGTGGACAACGTACGCAAAACAAGAACGCCGACTAAACACATTTCACTTGCGCTGTATTCGGAACATTCTGGGCATCACATGGCAGGATCGCGTGACAAACGAGTCTGTTCTAGGCGAAGCACAGCTGCCTAGCATCATGGCCATTCTAAAAAAAAAAACGGTTACGGTGGCTGGGACACGTGCATCGAATGGAGCAGACTCGTCTTCCAAGGCAAATACTACTGGGAGAGGTTGTGGATGCAAAGAGGTCTGTTGGGCGGCCTATGCTCCGTTAAAAAGATTGCGCTAAGCGTGATATGGTTGCGTTTAACATCCCTAGCAATCGATGGGAGGAACTGGCAGAGGACCGTGCCAAGTGGCGACGCCTTATTCACGCAGGTCAATCAAAGCATGATAATGCCTGGCTTAAATTACTAAAAGAAAAACGCACTAGGCGTCATGAGCGGGCTTCAAACCCCCGCCCATCTGGGGGCGCATATACTTGTCGGAAGTGCGGCCGAAGGATCCTCTCTCGCATTGGTCTTTTCAGTCATGAACGCAAGTGCATTCGCGATGCCGCTTAAATCATCTGTCAAAGATGCAGAGGCCTATATGATATTGAAGTAAAATAATATTCCAAATGATATTTAATAAAATTGCAGAGATAATAATTTATGTAAGGCAATGCCTTACATCTTTTTTTTATGATATAATCATAAATAAGAAAAGGTTTATCATCAGAACTACCATTAAAATGTTTCGATCAATTTATGGATAACAATGGCGGACTACGGTTCTATAAAGATACTGTGTCAAAGAGGAAGTTGCAATTATTTTGCAATTTATTTATGAGACATTGTTCATCGTCGCTTGAACTTCCTTACATCAGAGTAAATACTTGATGTCTACTTTATATAGTGTCCCGTACTCGAGTGACAGTGTTTTACGACTCACTCTTCGAACTTTCGCCAGATAGGTCAAATTTATTACCGTGTGAAGCAATATCTTCTTAATAGACTATATTTTATATCAGTTTTAGCAAGTTTGTGAAAACCATGTGATAAGTTACTAGTGTATTTGTGTTGGTAATAATATATTAAGAATTAAAGCTTTTGCTAGAAATGCTACATTTAAGCGCGACGCCTGTGACAACGCAGAATATGCAACATTTATAATGAGTATAACGAATATAATATTTTTGGCGCAAAAAGGTTTTACTTCTATCACGTTCACCGAGATGCTTATGCTTAAAAGAAATTAACACAAATTAAAGAAATATTTATTTTTGAGCGCATATAATTTTATATTTTTATACCACAAAGATATCGTGTTTGTATGATTGAAAGCATTAATCTTAGATACCTGATATTATTGCATTGAAATTAAAAAAAAATAATTATACGACCCGTTTAATAAGAAAGTTTACACTTAAGGTTAACTTCAAGCATTGGTCCTAAAGAGCGGAGCAATAAGGAGTCATTCTGTAGTTTCGTTTAAAAAGTAATTCCAGACAGATTTAAGCATGAAAAATTGTTACAATTACATTTTTTTCGCCTACTTGGTATAAAAACACAATAATTCTAAACTTTAAATTAACTTAGTTATAATAAATGAAATACAAATTGATACAAGAAAAAATTCACCGCCATTTCATTTCATTGAAAACTTCTAATTTTGTCGATTATTTCTATGATCTCGAATAAGATTCAGGTCACAACTTTTTAATGTCACATAAACAAAACGAGATGGACGTCCGTCTATTGCAAGTATTTACGATTTTCGTACTGTTTGTAGTGATTCGTCCGAAAATATTTTCATGACATTTTTCGAATTTATAGGGTACTGCTGTAAGCATATTATTATATTAATATATATATACACATATGTCTAAAGTTCATTTTGTATTCGGTAACATGTATAGGAATAATTTATTTATCTCCCCTTTACAATCCTTACTGTCCAATTTTGCGTTTTACTACAAATTAGAATGAGAAGAATATTGTAGTTCATTATGTTTTATAATTTTTAAGTTTTAATAGGAAAAGGTTAGCAAGGGGAGGCAAGGTTAAAAGCGTTGTATGCAATGTTAAAATACTTTTATTTCTACAATTGTTGAAATAAGACGTTGGGATCAAACAGAAATTCGAGATTTTAGGAAATTATAGAGGCTATTCCTTTTTATCTTCAAATAATCGTAAACGGAAAGTTTCCAGAGTAAATGTTTATGTCGTAAAATTTTCATTGCGTTTGTTATAATAACTGTGTACTGTAACTTTCTATTATCTTCTATCTCGCAAAAGTATATTGTTAAATGAAATAATAAACATTCTTTGTTGATAGCGATTAACCTATTTTTCAGATCTTAGCTAAAGAACGTGAAAAACTTTTGTTTTTTTTTTTGCTTAATTATTTTCTGTATTGTTAGACGGTAATTGACGGTGTTATATTTATTTTGAAATTCGAATTAGTTTTTTTTTTAAGTTAAGCTAAGTTACAACCTCAGTGTGAATTCTATTAATATTCCTATAGAATAAAATAAAATAAAAAAATAAAATAAACATAAAAGTACAGAAAACATCATATTATGTAGTGTTGATTCACAATAAGCAATGTTTCTACAAAAATATGAGTTTTCTAGTAATTGAAGGTAAATGTTATAATATTTACAGGACAATTAATTTAAATAATGTTTACATAAAACTGAACTTGTAAACCAGTCAAACTATGTAGCGCAATAAGCAAAGTGGTGGTAATACATGTGTACTTTGTATATATTGACTGTTTCGTTGGTCTAACGGCTACATGAAAGTCCGCAGAACCGGAAATACTGTGGGTTCAAATCCCAGGTCAAGCCAATAAAAATTTATTGACTTATTATGTCGAAAATACTCAGTAGCAGCTGCATTGCCTCAGAAAGGACGTAATACCGATTATCCTGCGCCTGAATTCTTTCTGGTCGTGTCGGATTGTCGGAGTCCCAGCGGATTATGAGAGTTAGGAAATAGAGAGTGCACCTGTGCTTGCCCACACACTTTTGCACTATAATATGTCCAGCGTAGTTGGCTAATCTCTCTTGAGATTGGCCGTCGTGGCCGAAATCGGTCTGGGAGACATTATTATTGAACTTGATATATTTTTTGACGTTTGAGACCCTTGGTATGATTACGCGTTTTCTGACATTTTAATTGGAAGGTTTAATAAAATAATAATAAATAAAAACTTTTTATTTCAGGACTAGCCCATATAGTGTTAGTAAAACATATTTTTTAACTTTACAAATTTTAAAATACAATACAATAATAAAAAATAATTACATTTTTTTTTAGATAATAATATTTATCAATAACAATTTTAAAATTTAATTTAATTTAAATAGTTTTTTAACATTATATTTAATATTTTATTATTATAATTTAATATAAAATTTTTAATCAAGCAGTTATTTAATTTTAAACAAAAAACCATAAATAAAAATATAAAAATAAAAAACAAAGCAATTAATTACAACAATTCTTAAAACTACGTTAGTAATACGTGGGCACGATCCCAGCACCCCCAGAGGGGACTATCCAGCTTTGCAGCCAGTGTGTTGAGGAGTTTATTGGAGCTGTTTAGTAATCTGCTCATAGTGGACGCAGTCCGCTTGCGTATGATCGCATAGTAGTCATCTGCACGAGCTTCCGCAAACATTACCGACGCGCTGCAGTATCGAGGCTTCTTCAATAATCCTCAGCACATTGTTGTACTGAACACGCAGAGCATTGTATGCTCGTCGGGAGTAGTTCTCCCACAGACCGCACGTGTAGAAGGACTGGCAAAAGGCTTTAAATAAAATTAGTTTTACCTGTGCCGTACATCGCGCAAATCTACGTGCTAACATATTGCCTCTAACCGACAAAGCTCTGCGTTCGCGTTCGATATCGCTATCATCATCCAAGCGTTCATTCACAATATGCCCAAGGTATTTGAACTCAGATACTTGTTTCAGAGGAGCCCCACATAGGTGTACATTCGGTGTAAAATTGATGGGTTTGTTTTTTCCTCGAAAGATTAAAATTTCGCTTTTTTTAGCATTATATCTGAGGCCGTTCTCTTTAGCATATTCCTCGCAGATCTTTATTAATTTTCGAAGACCACTGACTGATGGACTCAGCAGTACCATGTCATCCGCGTAACTAAAGTTGTTCATTGAAACGCCATCTATTGAGCAACCGACACCTGCTCTGCTGAGCCTGTCTATCAGCTTGTTTATGTAGAGATTGAATAGCCTGGGTGACGTCAGCCCCCCTGTCTTACTCCACATTTCAGCTAGTAAGGATCACTAAACGCTTCACCCCACCTTACCTCGTTACTCTGAACACCATACCAGTACTTTAACAGCGATATCAACTCGGTTAAAATATAGGTTATGTATGTATGAAAAATGTAATTTATTTACACGCAAACAAAATTATACTAAGCAATGTTATCTCTTAATAAAATTTGTATAATACTCATCTGTCGCAAATACAACAATATACGCTTAAATTCCTACGACCAAAATTCTATTTATTTTATTTTGATTAATAAATTTGTCTATATTATGGCCATAAGAGGTTGTATAAAAGTTTAGCTAATGGCGTATCGGCTACTAAATAATCAAAAAACCATTATTAATAAAAAATAATTTAAAATAATTGATTCGTTTAACATTTAAGGTAACAATGATTTAATTTTATTCAGACACTTTGCAGCATCACTTTAAATATAATATACGAATGAATTTTAAAACATTTAATTTCATAGTTTCAACAAAATAAACAAGTAGAGTAATGCAAATAAATAAAACGCTATCATTTCCGTTTCACAACAACTTCTACACAAGTGCCTAAATTAATCCCCTATTTGCTGAATAACTTTTATACGTGATTGTGGAGTTTGCTCTTCATTCCAACAATTAGCTGAGCTTAAAAATTCGGTTCTATTAAATACAAATTTTTGTGCGTTCATAATTAAAAGTTTGAGAGCCACAACTAAGCGGGTATACTGAAGAACGCTCTGTGTGAAAAAAGTCTTATGTAAGCAAGATGCATCCACGTAGAACAAGTTTGTAATGTTGACACATGTTAAGTTAATATGATGAACCTAGGGATACCATCACAGCACTATTTAAATTATCCAATATATATAAATATTAAACTGAATAAAATAGTTAACTGAATTCTGTTTTTGTTGTCTTAATAAATGTAATCTACTAAATTTAACAATATCGAAAACACAAAAAAACTTTTTACTTACATTTTTCCCTTTAGGAGTAATTGGTTTATTTGCCAATCAAGCCGCATTATAGGAGCGTGGTGGAGTAGGCTCCAAAAACCTTATTTTCAAATAGGAAAGGAGGCCTTAGCCCACCAGTGGGTTATTTACTTTATTTTTATGTTATAGCTGCCTATAACATAAAAATAAGGAACGAGCAAAGGGACACCTGATGGTATGTGGTCAATTTCTTACATCGCCAATGCGTCATCTCCCTGGAAACTGAGATTTTATGTCCCTTGTGCCTGTTGTTACTTTTGGTTAATTTGATAAAAATCTACATAATTAACGATTTTTAAGATTGTTCAAATTAAATCTTTTGCAAGGAACTTAAATCATTTACACATTTTTTGCAACAATAATAAGAAAACAGTTATTTTATTTTTATCTTCGAAGTATCTATATAAATGAAAATGAGTGCTAGTATGTTTGTTCTCTGTGCTATAATGTTGGTCTCATTGTGATGAAAATTTGGTGAATTCTTCTGTTATTCCCGCCTGGGAAGGTTTCAGGCTACTAATAACCAAATAAACACTGTAGTTTGTCATTTACTATAAACGTTGACGTTTAACGGGCCGGTTGACGTGGTTGGTAGACACTTGCCTTTCACGTCGAAGGTTGTGGGTTCGATTTCCACCCAGGACAGATATTTGTGCGCATTAACATGTCTGTTTGTCCTGAGTCTGAGTGTAATTATCTATATAACTATGTATTTAGAAAAGAAAAGTAGTACATGTAGTATATCAATTGTCTGGTTTCCATAGTACAAGCTCTGCTCTGATCTGATCAGATGGCCGTGTGTGAATAATGTCCCAGGATATTATTCACACACGGCCACACAACTATAAAAATATTTTCTTCTTTTATTTTGTTTTTGTAAGTCGTATTATTCTTTAATGTTGACATACCCAGAGAAGCTCTCGATCAAATGAATGGCTGTTGAAATAGAAGTTATTTATGAATTATATGGCCATAATAAAGAAATTCACAATATCAGATTCAATAAGCAACGTGTACTAGAAATGGGATGTATGTATGTACATTCAGTAAATAATACATACCGAATCGCCATTTATTTTCATCCTTACTTTTCGGAGTTATAAGCTGAATATATCATATTGTAAATGTTTAATGTAAGTAATTTATTATAGGAGTAATGTTTAATTTTAATATTTCTAATATGTTTTTGTTCCAAGGTTTCTTCAACGCGGGATAGATAAGTATAATATTATGCATATACGGCGCTACTGAAATTCCCACATCATAAAATTGGCTCGTTGATGCCATAAAAGCGGTCATTTATTTTTACGACATCGATCCCTAGTTTAATAATTGCGTCGCCATAATTTCACTCGAATAGTTAAATATTTTGTGAATGTTATGATTGGACTGTATACAAAGTCAACTTAAGAAGAATTGTATTTTTTTACCTTGTTTATGCTGAATTGTATTTATTCAGGTGAGATTTACAATAAAGCGTTTTTGAATCAACACAATTTTAAATCTACTACGTTTCGGAAAGCTGTTTCAACCGAGAAGAAACGGTAAAAAACTCGCGTAAATCGACCAGAGTCATAACTCATTCAGCTGTTTGGGTTACCTAATGTTTGACGAATTATTACTTCACAAAAAACGTTTCAGAAACTATTCCGGTATCAAAATCTCACTGTGCAAACATATCTTAATGTAATAAAACATCATTCGTCAAACAAGAATTTGACCGAAATGTTTTACTTTGAAAAGATGCTGAATGTTACAGTTTCATTTATATAATTTTAATGTTCTAACCAAAAAGATTATTAAATTATATTTTATGAAATAACAATTTATGTTTTTTTTTTTGGTTCATTGTGACATTAACCATTTATAGAACGAGAAGTTTCTATAAAGATGAAAATAATGTGTAATAATTCCTAATTTTGTTGATGTAATGTTGTTGATCACTACTACTATATTTATTAGAATCTTTATCCTAAAATAAATAAAAAATCAACCCTGAATACAAGTAATTTACATTTTTTTTATAGAATAGGAAGGCGGGCGAGCATATGGGCCACCTGATGGTAAGTGGTCGCCAAGGCCCATAGACATTGGGCATTGTAAGACATGTTAACCATCGCTTACATCACCAATGCGCCACCAACCTTGGGAATTAAGATGTTATGTCCCTTGTGCCTGTAATTACACTGGCTCACTCATCCTTCAAACCGGAACACAACAATACCAAGTACTGCTGTTTTGCGGTAGAATATCTGATGAGTGAGTGGTATCTACCCAGACGAGCTTGCACAAAGCTCTACCACCAGTGAAATATTAAGACGAAAATTTGGTTCATTTAATATTTTATTTCAGATTAAAATGAAAAATAATAACTAAGATAATTTATAGTAAAATAAAATCAACAAACATATTTTAATCACAACCTCTAAAGTTTGTATTGTAGTAGTTCAATAAACTTTAAAACCTTTAATACAAAAAGTATAAAACGTATTCGAATATAATTTAAACTTTTACCAATGAATAATTTAAATGAAAACTTAAATTAAAGAACATTTATTAAATTTCTTGTGCGGGTATTGACCTCAGAGATTTATCTAATTATCTAATAAATTAACTTTCATATACGGAATAAGTTAAAAGTGTGTAAAATGATACAGTTTTTTCTAGAAACAATGGCTATTATAAACATCAATTAAAATAATAGTCAGAATAATATTATACTTTTAAAATTATAAATAATTACTTTATTACTATGTTGCATATTTTGGTCACGTATTATTACACTGTTTAAAAATTATATGAAATTCTAATGAAAAATTACACCAAACCCACGAAAATGACGCCTTCAATTAAAATCAGTACGGCCGAGAGCCTATCTTTATATGGTTCGATAGGCAGGTACGAGAAATAATAAAATAATATAAATTGTAGTTCAATTAGATCATAGCTAAAAAAACAATTTTGTCAATGTAATGTACGGGCTCGTTAAAAAAAACCAAATGAGACCCAACTCGAAGGGTCTAGTTGAGAGTTATCTGTCCACTCCGGTGCTCCATCATCGTATTCATTCGTAATTAATAATTTTATCAAATTATTGTATTTTTTTAGCTGAGATGGCTCAGTGGCGTAGAATGCGTGGATCTTCACTGAAGATTGCGTATTCTAACCCGCGCAAGCACCACCGAGTTATCGTATGCTTCATTTGTGTTTATCATCCATCGGTGAAGAAAAACATCGTTAATAAAACTGCATGAAACGCATGTTTTTTCTACATGTGTACCAACCCACACTGGAGCAGTGTGGGGAAATAACTTCGAAACCTTCTCGTCAAGAGGAGATGAGCTCTTTGTCGAGCAGTGGGACATTAACAGATCGTAACTTTAGTTTTTTATTATTGTATTTTTTGATTTCATTGATTCTATTTGCCTTTGCATGTTTGGCATGTGATTACAGTTATCAGGTTATCAGACAGCTACGTGACGTCAACGCTTCCGCTCCATGATGTTGGGAACCACAAGCTCCTCGAAACATGTTTTGCATTCGACATTGTTTAAATAAGCAACATAATTTAAACCGGAACATTTAATATTAATAACAGTATGAACGCTTACAGATTATTTAGTATTAACTATTCTATTGTTATTTGTATCACATAAACATTCTTGCATAGTTTTATATTGATACGACTTATAAGAAATTAATAAGATTTTCCTGGATTTATTTAAAAACTGACTTTTCACTGTTCAATCAAATGCAGTTAATTAACACGTTATAAATTTAGTGTTAAAAATATGATAACCCCAATCAGTGTTCAATTAACTAAACGGTTCAAGCTTATCTCATTACAATCTTCATTTCATTACTCCTTAAAAAGTATCGTACCTAAAAATCCATTTACATCACAGTAATAATCAGTTATAAAATTTATATTAGCAACTTTACTATCCTCGAAGCAGAGCATCTTGGAGCTGAAACGACTCCAGTTTATGTCTCTGAAGCTGCTGACGACGCTTTTAATGATCCCCTTAGCTCCTTAACCGTTAATTAAGGTTATTAATCCGAAGGCACGGCTACCTTGTTTTCCCTAATTGGTAGCAATTTTATTTCAGCTAGCGAAACCCAAGCCTCTGCTTTCATAATATAACGACGTAACGAATAAAAAATTAAACGCAATGTAAGGAATTTTGTAATTAGTCGGATATTTCTAAAGAGAGTTTTCTAAATGTTGCTCCTGTGTTATAATCAATTACCACACAAAGGTCGCTCTAGTAATGATTTTCTTTTGTCGGCTAATTTTATTTTCCACTTCGGTATGAACGGTATGAACCGTCTTGCGTAATTTGTTTTACTTTTGCGGAATCATAATTAAAATGATAAAGAATATTTTACTATTTACGTTATTAAATATTTCAATATTTAATCCAGTTTTCTAATTTTTATTCATTGTAAATTTCGTTATTTATTTGCCTATGTCTGTATGTACTAAACCTCTAAGTCAAATCTTACTACGCGGATTGTAGTGGTTAAGTGGTATAGTTATGATGATATAACAAGAAGACATAGTTACTGTCTCATTTCTAGTATTAAGCTGGTGTTGCTTATGCTTTATATTTTTTGTTTGTAGGGTTTAATACAGATTCATATCAGTACATATTGTACCGATAATTCTCGAAACGTGTGAGCGAGCGAGTGAGTGTTACATTACAAGTCGAAGAGTCATATTAATGTAGCTAATTATATTTCTATTTTATACATGTTTCATTGCTGAAGTGGCTAAATATAAAGCCACAGGTCCTGTGATCCAGGGTTCAAACGATTCGTCGTCGATTTGCCGCCCCATCGGGTTATAAGAGCTGTGTTTTCGCACACACTTGTCTATTATAATATAATCTGCATGGTTTTCTTGGAAAGGAAGTCGTGACCCAAATGGATTAGGAGGATATTATCAACAGATATTTTTTTATAGAATAGGAAGGCGGACGAGCATATGGGCCACCTGATGGTAAGTGGTCACCAACGCCCATAGACATTGGCATTGTAAGAAATGGTAACCATCGCTTACATCACCAATGGGCCACCAACCTTGGGAACTAAGATGTTATGTCCCTTGTGCCTGTAATTACACTGGCACACTCACCCTTCAAACCGGAACACAACAATACCAAGTACTGCTGTTTTGCGGTAGAATATCTGCTGAGTAGGTGGTACCTACCCAGACGAGCTTGCACAAAGCTCTACCACCAGTAAGATAAAGGAAGAGAGGTTTTTTTTGTATTGCGTAACTGAAAAACTAGTTAAATAATATACATATATAAATCTAATACCAGCGGCTGTGGCATGTTTCGCAGAAAGTTTTAATATATAATATTATCATATTAGTAGTAACGTAGATTGACTTGCTTCAAATCTAGCTTCATTTATGATGTAACAAGTTTGAAGTTCATCTTCTTGTATAGATCTAAGATATATTATATATGATTTATATGTAAGGTTTATAGGATAGATAGGCTATTACTGATGCTTCTTGCAATTGTTAACTGCTATCACATGATCGTATACCATGTACCTGAGTCTTAATAATAGAATGTTTCTATTCGTTCTATGTAAAAATAAAAACAAATTATTTAAAAGTAAATCAATTTGCAATGCCTCGACAAAATTGCTTATAAAAACCTCATTTGGAGTTGTTCGCAGACGCTTTGAAACTTTACCTTAGTTGGATACACCTTCATCCAAGTTAAATGCAAACTTTTAAAAAATCATCAATTTATTAAAGAGTGTTACGGGAGAGTAAGAGAGAGATCGTAAGATAATAGAATTATTTTTTCCGAGCATCCGACGGAGCGGCGTGGGTCGTTATTCAATTACAAGGGAGCGAAAATGCGAGGTGATGTTTACCTGTGTAGCTGCGGGCCGTTCGACCGAATCTTTTTTTCATAATTACCTATACGAATTTACTTTAAAAGAATTTCGAGACGCGAAAAGCGGAATTAATGAATCCAAATCGGAAAATCCGATTTCGGTATGAAAGGAAATGTTTATATTTCAACCCGTGTTTGCTGTATTTTGGAATATCGGTAACCATTTTTGTCATTTATTCGCAATAATCCAATATTGAGGCGGCTGCGCGTGATCTCATTGACACTAAGCTGGGCCACGGATGGCGATCCATTATTCATGGTGTCCAAAGAGGATAATACTTGATTTGCTTTTAAAATTTTGCAATATAAAGGAATTCTAGCTATCCTCCTTATGTATTTGTTTTATGTATTTCATACGAACGTGACTTTTCTCTGAATCGGAACCCTAATCTTACGACAATTGCACAACAAAACACGAAAATTATTCCTTTTATTTTAAAACCTTAGTTGGTGATTGCATAACAAACGCTAGCTAGTTATACTTGGTTTGTAGATCTCATATTCGCTGTAGCGAATACGTATCCAGAGGCAAGTCATTTGAGATAAGGAAAAAGCCTACATGCCATATCGCGTTGAGTTTTTGCCAGTCGTGATATCTTTACGAATGTGATGCAGAGATTTTATGAAAATACCTATAATAAGACTTGTTATTCGCGAGCTGAATAGAATATAATGAAGTAAATATCGGATTCCATTAATCCGACTATATTACATAATAATTGGAAAGTCGTCGCACCGTTTTATTAATTTAAACGAAAAATTTGTTTAATAAATATCGAACAAGGAAGCAGTAGATATGACTGATTCCTTGTATCGGTAAGCAATTAAAGTTATCGTTAAAATAATGTTAATACCCCAAATGAATCTGAAATATCTCTTCTTTGGTCAAGAATTCCAAATTCAAATTTATAAATTAATTTAGCTGGTACATTTGAGTTTTGAAAACAGTCATTCATTTGTTTTTTCCTCATTATTTTTTTCTTTAGTAACCTGGACCACTTATTACAAGTAAAAAAATTCAATTCCGATGCGGCAGTCCAAACCACCTTCAAAGAGTTTATTGATTCTCGCCCCCATGGTTTTTTTAGTAAAAGATCAATGAACTACCTATGAGATGGCAAAAGTGCATAGATAACAACGATGTATACTTTGATTAATTAAATATATTTTACAAAAAAAGACTATATCCTCCCGTAAAAAACACCAATTTCATATGTAAGGGCCTAATATTTATTATATTTCAACTAAAATAAATTCTTGTGTCCTGTCGTAACTTGTATAGCAACCTTAAATTAAATTAATTAATATTTGTATTTTAACCCATTACTGTATTGCATGAGTTTGAACGTCTTGTTATGTAAACGAGGAATTAACTTGTTTATCGTGTGTTTATTCACAAATAGGTGCCAACAAGGTTGGAGGTGAGTCTACAGTGGTTATAGGTCACACGCAAATAACACTAATGGAATTTCCCGTTTCACTATTCGCTTTATTCTGCACCAGTGCTGTTTGAACTTTAAGTGTAGCGCTTGTTGTCAAAATATTTGAAATCTAAAATTAATTTAATATATAAACAAAATAATGTAGATAATGAAATTTAACATCATTAGCCATGGTAATTTATACATATACATATATGAGAATGTAACTTCAGTTAGTTACTAGCTTCAGAAACTGCCAATCCGGAGGCCCGAAGACCAAACCCAGCCCATTTGAAATTTATTGTTTTTTTTTTGCCGATAGAATTTATATATATATAATAACATAAATTTTTAATGAACGGAAAATGTATATATGTATTATTTACATACTCGTATTTCGAAACGATCGGAATCAGTCTAACTATATTTATTTAGTCTGTAAATAGCTTTAAAATACGCTATGACTCAATAAAGCCTCCTCTAGATAAGAAGAAGGACTTTGAGTGTAGTACACCAAAACCCTGCTCCACTTTTTGGTACTGTATTTGTCATTCAGGTTTCCCCCAGATGTTTTTGATTGTGTCACCCCCACGGCGAGAAAATAGGGTCAATGGTCATAACGATTGGTTTACATCAAAAGCCCTTTTATGTTAAATGCTATTTCAGATTAGAATTTTAATTTATGGTTTAGACGCAGTATCGCGTGATAGTTTGCATCGCTATTAATCATTCGTAATAATTACTTAATAGGTAGAAGGAAAGCTATATTCTTACAGTTTTTTTTTGTAATAATAGTTTATGTAAGAGGGCGGCAAATGGGCAGGTGACTTACCTGATGGAAAGTGACTACCACTGACCATAGACACCTGCAACTCCGGAGAGCTTGCAGGTGTGTTACCGGCCTTTAAGGAATGAGTAGGATCTTTTCTTAAAAGTTTCTATGTCATATCGGTTTGGAAATATCCCTGGTGCAAGCTGGTTCCACAGATTTTTTGTGCGAAACAGGAAATACCTTGAAAATCGCGCTGTGTTGCATTTTCACACATCGAGGTGGCATGATGGAATTTAGAATTCGAGTTAATAGGAAGAATCATACATACCTATTGTAAAATATTTAGATGTAATGTGTTCTAATTGCGTTTGTAAATAAGTTAACTCGCTTAGTGGTAGGGCAATGTGTCAGCCTGTTTGGTTAGGTATGACTCACTCATCACGTATTCTACCGTCAAACAGCAATAATTGTTGTGCAAGAATTGTTGTGTCCCAGTGTGAAGGGTGAGTTAGTCAGTGTACCTTTATTATGCATAAGGGTTAAAACATCTTAGTTTCCAACGCTGGTGGCGCATTGATGATGGAAGGAATTGTTGATAATTCAACCATTGCTAATTTATATGGGCAATGATGACGATTTATCATTAAGTGGCTTATTTGCCTGTCCACTTACCCGGGTATACACTTATATTTTATAAAAAAAATAAGCGAAATTACGATAGATAAAATAAGTATATTAATTATCTAGCCATTACTTCATTGTATATACATACGATACAAGTAAATATTCACTATTCAAGCGTATTTAATTTAATTTCTATAATTTAAGCTCACAGATTTTGCTATCGCTGTGTTATAACGACATTTAAGCTGTGAAAGTTGGCCGGCACGGATGTGCAGTGAAGTCGGCAGCCCAATGTCAGTCCAACTTATTTCAACCAACAATTCTACATTCGCAATTTTCATAGTAGTGTGCCAAACAATTTGAAACTCAGCGTAGATCTTTTTGGTAAATATTTGCACAGTTACAGTATGATTCGACCATCGCATAATGCATCGCAGGGAATTGTGTGTTCGACACAATTCCAATTCCGACCTATCTCTAGGGTTTTGTTGGATAATATGCTCAATAATTGATCATTATTGAATCAATTACAAAAATAACAATAAATATATTGCCATAAATTAACTGAAATTTTAAGTAATTATTCAAATATATTTATATAATTTTAAGGTTTAATCGATAAGTTTATAATCGATAAGGTTTTATTTACAGACTTAGATTTTATTTATAGCCATTATCGCAGACGATCCCTTGGGCCTGCCGGAGACTTTTTTATTATTTTTAATACTTATAAAAAGAAAATAAATGCATTAAAATAAAATCTTTTTAACTTATTATGTTATATAAAAATTGCATAATACGTTTAAAAAAAGCGTCTAAATAAATTTTATTATTTTATTTACAGAATACTTTTATAGTTAATATTAATTTTTTAGGTATTAGGTATTAAGTAATTTGAATCAAAGTTATCAACACGTGGGCGATCATATACATATACTGTCACGATATGACAATCAGTTATATAAATATATTAATTACATAAGGTCTAAGTCCAGCATCAGATATGTATGGGACATATCTAATGCTGGACTTAGCTCTGTTTAATTGGCTTTTACTTTGACTGGTCCTGGCGCTTTGATTCCTACCTGTCTAATTCATTTAATACTAAAAATGCATTGACTATGATATATTTATCCTTAAAGATAAATATAATAATAATATCCTGGGACATTTTTCACACACGGCTAGATAGCCGTAATAATCAGATGATCCCAAATTAAGCTTGTATCTGTACTGTGTGCTTGTACTATGGAAACCAGACAACTGATATACTACATATACGATTTTTCTTTTGTAAATACATACTTATATAGATAATTACACCCAAACTCAGGAAAACAGACATGATCATGTACACAAATATCTGTCCTGGGTGGGAATCGAACCCACAACCTTCGGCGTGAAAGGCAGAGGCAAGCATCCAGCAACCACGCCAACCGACTCGCCGAATATAAATATAAAGCCATATAATTAAGCTAGCAAAATAATGCTTTGCTTTAAATGTAATTCTATTATATTAAAGATATTTTCATCACAATCACTTAAGGTGTTTAGCTATGAAAACTATGAAGACTATCTTGGATTTATAATAATACAATACAAAAAATAAAAATTATATTGAAAAGAAAAGAAAAACAATATCGTTAAAATTCTATTAGAAATGAAATTCGTATGAGCCCGAAATTATTCGGAGTTACATAATTTCCCGATATTTACACTTACTCAGAGAATGATTGCATATAAGATAAATAAGGTAAAATTGGATAGAAAGAGCTCGTCTACTAATGAACTTTGCTCATTATAATTAAGCTAAAGCAATTCGAATAAAAGAGTTTTGTGAAAGTGACAATATGATTACCCAGCTTAATTACAATACTTAGTTTGTTGTTTTTTGTAATTGCTTTTAGGTTAAAGACTCAATGCAAACATTTTATAATTGAGAATTATAATTAGAGATGATATGGCCAATTGGTTAGAATACTTGAATTTTAATCGAAGATTGCAGGCTTAATCCCGAACGAATGAAGTTAAGCTTTTTTTTATTTATTAATTTGTGTTTATAATCCAATTCGTGGCGGTGAAAGACAACGTGTGGATAGTTGTTTATATGTATACCGGATAAAAATGACTAAATTTGTATTCAACAACCTTTATTGGAGCAGAGTGGTGGAATAAGTTGTAAAACTTCTTCTCAAAGCCAGAGGGCGGTATAAAATTTACGCATACCATCTTCTTTTGTCATTGAATATGTATTTCAGCTTAGATAAATGTAAATTAATTGATTAAAATTTCTTCAATCGACCAGATAGATTCTCGGAAAAATGTTTAAAAATATTATTTCTTATCGGATTATATTTGCTACTGCAAAATAAAATTTATCTTTTGAAGCATTTTCGTTATATAAGCTATTGATACATGATTACTCTTCATGTTCCATAAATATATTCTCATTAAAAAGCACAAGTATGTACAAAAAGTACGTTCTTAATGAATACAAAGACAGCTCAGAGTGACGATCGTCATGACAACTCGTTAAAAGTTTAATCCTCTCGATATAAATCTGATTGAAAATGCACCGCCATACGGATCGTTACGTTGAAACAACGGGCCCGGAAATTTTGGCTCTTCGTAACATGTGTTCGGACATTTTTGATCCTTAAAACCATTTATTTTCACGATATTCCGTTTGGAAAACTGTGTACATTTGTTTCGAACACAATAAGGCTTCGATGAGCTGGAAATGTGTTTTAATTGAAACAAGTTGTGATACACTTTAAATATATTTTAATTCCATTCGCAGTATACCAAAATAACTTATGTTGTATTTAAGGAGACTTGTATTATGTTGGATTTTTCATATTTTTTTTATATTTTCGTCATATCGTATGATTACTGTTTTCACTAATTAATTGAACTACTTTTTATCACTATAGTATCAATGTGACTGTTTTTTAGTATTATTCTTTGTATCGATATATAAAAGTATTCACCAGGTTCGATGTCTTCAGTTCTTCAGTCAGTTTCCGTTCCAAACGAGACGAGATCTCATTAGACTAAAACTTATTTATTTGAATACCTAACAGAAATACAAAACATCTTACTTATATTAGCTTATGGAGTTACGAACAAAGAGCTTTATACAATGTCATGATAACATTTATTTTAGTAAAAAAAAAATCGACTTCACAAACGACGTAAAACTTTTGCAGGAAATTATTTTATGTCAGTTTTATATTTTTTATTAAAATTAATTTTACTTTTATAATTTTAGTGTTTGTTTTTATAATAAATATGGTATCTACTCTTATTTCAAAATTAGGGTTAGCGGATTATTTGTAACTTTCGCAAGATGTTTTGCTTTAGAGCCGAGCGCGTTGTGAATTATAAATACAAATGAATATTTAGAACCCACGAACCTAAGTTAAAATCCACTAGTTCATCCCACTTCGCCATTTCAACTTATCACATTTTTAATACTTATTATTTTTAAACATCATTCATACATTTTATTGCATTCAAAGCATTCCTAATTGACAAACATATTTATCAGAATATCGCTCGAATGATCACGATAAGTGTGTCAACAAATTGCGCATTTCGTTGTCTTGAGGGGCGGCATTATTCCTTTGCGAAAGCTCATTCTATCAGTTTCCGCTACATCAACTTCGACTGTAACGCTTTGTTTCTGACGCTGAAGGGAGTTTTCACGCCGCCTCTTTAATAACCTTGTTTTATAAATCAGCAGAAGTTTATTTATTCATTAATGAATTGATGTTATTGGTTATTGTTTTTTTAATTTGAAGATATTGATTATTTCGATTTTATTTTAAATGTATAGATTTGTTGAATTTATTTAGATAGAATAATAAAATAAGTAAAGTATATTATATCAGGCGTATTCTGTACACGTCACACGTATTAAATAAAAAAAGTAAGGAATAAGCCTGAATATTAACTTATGAGTGCGAAACATAAGTCAGGACAGGTAGCTATAATATATAAGGTATAACACATAAAACAAAGTATATGAGAAAATATTATTACAAGAATCTCTAGTCGAGTATAACTTTCTGAATTTAGTAAATATTTACACGTAAATAATTTGATATAGAATCCCTAAAGTAAAGATAAAAAAAGCTTCATTAGTATTATGTATCAAAAACGTTTTTCGTTGTTTAGAAATATATTATTTAATTATTGTTACATTAAAAGTTTTTTTTTTATTTGCTCCAGAATTACATTTTTATTTGATCTTAAATATCTTTCTATACTTATAAGGTTTTCAATTTGCACTAATTAGTGAAAACACGTGGCTTATTATCTTAAGATTAACACTAATTAAGATTCTAGCTGAGGCTTGGAGGCCTCAAAGCAAGTGCTCGCCTTTCAAAACATTGCTACTTAATTAGAGCTCATGGCGTTTACTGCTGGAAATTTTATATTTATAAAATGTTTGGTTGAAATTCACGTCTGTCGTTTACTGTTTTACAAAGTCTTTTAATCTTTCTTTGCTCACAGATTAACGTGGTGTGTGTCTGCCTGGCGTAGACTGCAGATTTTTTAAATATTGTTAACTTGCAGCTTTTACTGTACGGAGAATAATATTTATTTCTTTAACGTTAATTTTTAGTAAATTATTTATTTTATTTACGTTAAACTTAAATCATATGTTTAAATATATTAGTTTTATAAGCACGTTAGCTTACTTGATAAACGAATATAAAGATGAATAGTTTCTACCCGCGGTTTCGCCCCACCCGAATTTATGTATCTCCCCTACTTGCAGAACTTACAGATGTGAGGTATCTTATGTCCTTGTCTGTACCATTGACAACGCGTATGCAAAATATCATCATGACGTTTAAGTAGTTAAGACGTCACGTGAATCAAATAATTAAATTCACCTTTGCATTAATAATGCCGTGGAGTACCGGCTTAGAATAGTACTCCCCCAATCTCATCCCGTGGGTGTCGTAAGAGGCGACTGAGGGACGGGGAAAAGGGGGGATGGGCAGCAGCGTCCCCCCGCCCATAAACATCTTACCCCCTACTGCGCTCGCCAACACGCCTGCCCAGCGCGGCGAGTATGGGCAAACCCCTCCCTAAATGGCAGATGCGCCCAAAAAAAGGCCCCCAGTTACCGGCAAGCCCGCTAGGCCCGACCAAGGTAGCGGTCGCGGTATCGGCAGGGCAGGGGGTGCTAAGAATCACCGGTTCACGGCAGGCTACCGTATAAAACGACTGAAAATGGCAACGTATAATGGACGCTCGATGAGGCTGGACCATCACCTCGCCGAATTAGAAGTAGAGTTAAGTCATATAAACTGGCATATACTGGGGTTATCTGAAGTCCGAAGACAGGGGGAGGACACGATAACTCTAGAGTCCGGTAACTTACTCTACTTCCGCGAAGGTGATAACCTCTCCCAGGGTGGTGTCGGTTTTCTAGTCAAAAAGGATCTCATTAGCAGCATTGTGGAAATCAGTAGTGTGTCGAACCGGGTAGCGTACCTTGTCCTAAAACTTTCCGACAGGTACTCCCTGAAGGTTGTACAGGTATATGCGCCAACTTCGACATACTCTGATGATGTGGTCGAAGCGATGTACGAGGACATCGCAAAGGCCCTCAACGACACCTCGAGGGCCCACTACAATGTTGTTATGGGAGACTTTAATGCTAAAGTGGGAGTACAAGATAGCGGTGAATCGAAAGTCGGACCTTACGGCTTGGGCTGCAGAAATCACAGGGGGCAAATGCTGGTAAACTTTCTCGAAGCGCAGGGGCTTTTTTTGATGAATTCTTTCTTTCAAAAGAAGCCTCAGAGGAGGTGGACCTGGCGAAGCCCCGATAACGTGACAAGGAACGAGATAGACTTTATCATCTCGAATAAAAGGCACATATTTAGAGATGTTTCAGTGATCAACAGGTTTAATACCGGAAGTGATCACCGCTTGGTTCGAGGCACTCTAAATATCAACTTAAAAGCCGAAAGATCGAGAATGATGAGGTCTACTCTCCGACCTACCATGCTCCAAGCTGCTCAAGGCTCCGAAAAGTTCCAAATGGAACTTCAAAATCAATTCACCGCGTTGGAAACCATAAGCAGCATTGATGAGAGAACCGACACGCTGGTCAAAATACTGCAAAACACATCCCGCAAGTGTTTTCCGCCACAGAGAAGAGACAACGCACCAAAACTCTCTGCTGAGACACTCGAGCTCATGAGAAAACGACGAGAACTACCATCGTTTTTGTCAGATAAGGCCTTAAACCGAACAATAAAAACGCTGACGCGACGCGATCTCCGACGCTCCAATACCCGTGCCATCAAGGCTGCGATTGAGCAAAATCGGGGATCGAAAGTGTTCGCTCGCAAGTTTGGGAGGCCGCGTCTGACAAAACTTAAAACTGAAAATGGTGGGGTCGTTACCTCTAGGCCTGAGATTATCGGAGAAGTAGAGAGGTTTTATGGGCAGTTGTTCTCTTCAAGATCGGATAAACCCATGGGAATCAGTATTGATGACCAGCGCGCCCCTCTTATGCGCCATTACTCCGAGGAGCTCCCGGTCGTTGACCAAGGAGAGATTAGGGCGGCTCTAGAACAGCTTAAAAACAACAAATCTCCGGGAGATGACGGAATCACAACAGAGTTGCTTAAGGCAGGCGGGACTCCGGTCCTGAAAGAGCTAGCAAGCCTCTTAAATTCCGTCATCCAACATGGCAAGACCCCGGAAACGTGGAGCGGGAGTGAGGTGGTACTGTTTTTCAAGAAAGGTGATAAAACCCTCTTGAAAAACTACAGACCAATCTCCCTCCTGAGTCACGTGTATAAGCTGTTCTCAAGAGTCGTCACGAACCGTCTCGCCAGACGACTTGACGAGTTCCAGCCCCCAGAGCAAGCCGGCTTTCGATCAGGCTACAGCACCGTGGACCACATCCATACTGTTCGGCAGATTGTGCAGAAGACCGAAGAGTACAATCAGCCGCTGTGTATGGCATTTGTGGACTACGAGAAAGCCTTCGACTCCATCGAAACCTGGGCAGTGCTCGACTCATTGCAGAGATGTCATATCGATTGGAGATATATCGAGGTACTGAGATGTCTGTACAACGCCGCTACAATGACTGTCCACATCCAGGACTGTAAGACGAAGGCGATCCAATTGCGCAGAGGGGTGAGACAGGGGGATGTAATATCCCCGAAACTGTTCACCAACGCGTTGGAAGACGTTTTCAAAACGCTGGATTGGACTAGGTATGGAGTCAATGTAAACGGCGAGTACATCTCACACCTTCGATTTGCCGACGATATCGTCATCATAGCAGAGTCGCTGGAACAACTCACCGAAATGCTGCGTAGCCTAGGCGAGTCTTCCCGGTGTGTCGGTCTCGGCATGAACTTGGACAAGACCAAGGTCATGTTCAATAGGCATGTCGTGCCGGGACCGATATACGTCGAGGGGAAACCTCTCGAAGTTGTTAGTGAATATACCTACCTAGGACAGATAATACAAGTCGGTAGGAACAACTTCGAGAAGGAAGCCGATCGAAGAATTCGCTTGGGATGGGCAGCATTTGGCAACCTTCGTCAAGTCCTCAAGTCGTCTATACCGCAATGTTTGAAGACGAAAGTCTTCAACCAATGCGTCTTACCTGCCATGACATACGGTGCCGAAACGTGGACACTAACTGCGGGACTAGTCCACAAATTCAAAGTCGCTCAGCGTGCTATGGAGCGAGCTATGCTCGGAGTATCTTTGAAGGATAAGATCAGAAATGAGATTATCCGGAAAAGAACCGGAGTCACCGACATAGCTTGCAAAATTAGCAGGCTGAAGTGGCAGTGGGCTGGTCACGTATGTCGTAGGACCGATGGCCGTTGGAGCAGACGAGTCCTAGAGTGGAGACCGCGAATCGGCAAGCGCAGCGTAGGGCGCCCTCCAGCCAGGTGGACCGACGACCTTAAGAAGGTGGCGGGCACCAACTGGATGCGGAAGGCGGAGGACAGGGAGCTTTGGCGCACCTTGGGAGAGGCCTATGTTCAGCAGTGGACAACGATTGGCTGTTGATTGATTGATTGATTGCATTAATAATATTACTTGATAAGAAAGTAAAAAAAAACAACTATCTACTTCTGATTATGTAATTTCACTCGTGGTAAAGAGTAAAAACTGAGTTTCTTGTGGTGCTTTTCGGTAAAATCTACATTATTATTTAAAAGCGTTTCCTTACATGAACTTACTTATATTTTGAAGAACTTAAGTTTAATCTTAACCCCAAAGTAACCGTTTTGGTTAAACTAAACTGACTAACTGGCTTCAATTGTTTTAAATATAAATTATACTTAAAACACCTTTATATGGAAACATACTCAAAAAAAGAATAACACAGAATAGCATGACGAATGTGAACTGTTTCTTGGTTATAAACATATTTATTATTAATCATGAAACAATTAAAAATTATTTTCGTTCATTCATCATTAAGTAACGAATGTATATAATGAATTAACCATTGAATATAAAAGTAGGGTAAAGATTTAAATTGTTCCTAATTTCCACGAGTACTTACATTACAGTACATTAATATTTGCGATCTTAATTTAAATAAGATTATGGCAAAATCACCTTTAATAACTACAAAATAAGAGCTATGAGTTACGATTACCTTATAAATTTAGTAGCACAAATAGTATTGCCTAGTTCGACCACACTGGAAACCACGTCAAGTGTCACTCGTTCGGAATAAGCTGATTACAGACATAATTTCCTCTCGCTGACGATTCCTCAGTCATTGCGTTCGGTTAAATATAACATTTCTGACATTTGAATCATGGTTGATTTATGATCGAATTTCACCAAATATCTTATCTCGTTTAATATTCAAAGCTTTAAAATCAAAGGCATTGAATTGACACGAGTAACTTATCTATAAACATTTTATCAATGATTTATAATATTATTTTATTTTTCAAACTTATTACGTGTACATATGCAATAAATAGATTATGTAGACGAATTATAATTATAATATTAGATCCTTACGGTATAATTTTAGTTCTTATCTTATTATATAATTTAGTTCGTATGTCTATTGCTTAACAAAACAAAAATTAAAACAAAAAAGACGAGGTAAGATTTTATTGAATCAATATTTGTTGCTTGAATTTGATCATAACCTTATTCAGACGATTAAAATGTAAAAGTAATGGAATTATTTTACTATTAAACAATTATATCATATATTATATTCAATTAATTATAGCTGTTGATTACATAACAGCATGTGAATGTCCCACTGCTGGGCTAAGGCCTCCTCTCCCTTTTTGAGGAGAATGTTTGGAGCTTATTCCACCACGCTGCTCCAATGCTGATTGGTAATGGAATACACATGTGACAGAATTTTAGTGAAATTAGACATCGTGAAGAAACCATTCTTCACGATGTTTTCCTTCGCCGTAAAGCACGACATGAATTATAATTACAAATTAAGTACATGAAAATTCAGTGGTGCTTGTCCGGGCTTGAATCCACGATCATCGGTTAAGATTCACGCGTTCTTACCACTGGCTCTCTTGGCTATTGATTATGACAGATGAAATGTAAAAAATACAGTGATAAATTAAAATAATTAGTTCATCATTTCATACTGGATGTTGAAGTAAAAGCCTACGTGTAGTGCATGTCTGCAAATCTGCTACACGTGTATCCACTCGAAGTGCGAATTGCAAACCGTATTTGTTATTCAGGCTATGTGTGGGACGACATTATTACTATTAAGAAAACCAAGCATCGAAATGTTACTCGATCTGTAAAAAATCAAAGTTAAGCAAAGTTTTTATTGAAGATATTGTAGTCAATGACATGAATATCATAAGGCTGTAGATACATGATTTATTGCTATTAATCTAACCTCGTTGACCTGGCCGTAAGTTCAAGTCCCTTTCAATTATGTGGTCACGTGTGTAATTCGGCTAATGATACCATTCCGTGACTATTCCAGTTTACAGCGCCATTTGCAACGTTCTTAGGTGCTAAATGGAACTTTCGTGTTACACATGATATCATCTACTTCTATATTTGAATTAACTTTTAATGACTTTTCTAATCGCGTCGCAATGAAATCGGCTCTAACAGTCCCCCAACACATTTGCTTAACTTGTTTATTAACTTGTTCAATGTTAGGAATTTTTATACTTTCCGGAGAAATATATTTTATTCATTTAAAGTGAAACTTTTGAATTTTTTAAAAGGTATATTTAAATATTTTTGGGATGCATGTCTGTAATACAAATAGCGCTGTAATAATAAATACAACCTATTTCGTTGTAATTATCAGTTTAGTTTTTCAGGCAATAACTATCCAATTGATAACTTGAATACATTATATATTTTGCTTCTAATTTAATAATTTTCAACTGTTAAATTAGAAGCATAATATATAATGGATATATGTTAATTATACTTTCAATTATATACTCACATATATCAAATTAGTCGAAGAGAGATTTGTTTCTTTGGCGCTTTCGAAAATAATAATAGACATAGATTACTACACGAAAAATATGTGCGTAAGATTTGTGGACGTTCAAAATAAATATAAAATTAAATTCGCGGCAACATATATTTTTCTATTACATATACTCTAATGTATCTTAAAAAATAATAATAAGGAATTGAAACTTTAGTTCCAGTTACTTAGCAAACAGTATTAATCCTAATGAAAAAAGTAACATGTAGTCTATAAAAATGCCGTTTACACTTTGTAATTCGGACCAGTTTGTAATCTTAGAAATATAGATGACGGAAATTTAAATAAAAGTATATAAAAAGTAATGGCCATATATGTTTAGTATGGGAGAATTTTTCGCTTTATCTTGTTACTTATTTAAAAATATATCAAGGCTGAAAATCATACTCGTGTGAAGTCGGTAGTTAGTTTATACGAAGCGAAAGTTAGCGATGGTCTAATAAATGGTATTTAATATTCCATTGCTTACAATATATACTTACATGTGAAAAATACTAAGGAGGAAAAACCGCTTATATTAAAGCAAAAGAAGCGCTTTATTGCGGCTTACGCGACTAATAATAATAATAAAAATAAATGATAATCACTGCAAAACTACGAAATAGTATGTAGAATAGGGTTTCTTTTACATTTACCCACAATGTTATATGAAATATCATGAACCTTCTAAGTTAATAGAGAGTTACTTACAGTTGTTTAGACTTAAAGATGAGTATTTTGATTTTTTCTTTGATGTGTATAACATTTAATTCTAAATATTAATGAGTTCTTGTTTTAATACGTATCAAAAAGTAACATTATACATCGTTAAAATAAACAGTAAGAATGATTTTTTTCATCTTTGTTTAATCATTACACGCAGTTCACATAGCTTATGCTAAGAAGAGGAACAAACAAAATATATTTGTAGCGTGCAAAGGCGGCCTTATCGGTTACAGCCGATCTCTTCCAGACAAACTCGTTTATAGTACAAACGAAGATCAAGCTTGGCAATAGAGCGCACTTATAATTAGTACATTATAAGATATTAAACAAAACTCCGTTTTTCAATCATCAAGAATATCTATTATATAAAAAATATATTATTAAAGTTTTATCAAGTTTAAATATAATTAGATTATGTTATAAAATTATGTTATGCGGATTATTTGATGTCACTAATGAGTAGTAATCGAATATGTAGCACTGGTTTAACATAATACGCTTTACTCTGATTCACGGTAGTGTGCACAATATATATTGGCTTAACTGAAAACAAATAATGACTGAATTCATTTAGGTTCTCCAAATCACCGAATTAACTACGAGCTTAATCCAGTGGTTCGATTTTATTAGGTTTCGCATAGTGCACTCTGGAGCGATGAGATTTATTCCAAACTTGAATTGCGATTTATTTTAGAAGCGTTTAGGAACAATAGTGTTGTTTTAATAAAAAGGAAATTGTATATATTATGTTAGTAGCTGTAGTAACTTAAGAAATAGAACACTTAACCGAAAGTTGAGGGATCCAATCTGAATAATACAATATATTGTTTTTCTTGACCACAGATATGAAATTTCTTAAAATAAAATCTCGTGACGAAAACGACATAATATGCGATATAGTTTTATATATTAGTGTATTGTGGTAAAATGAACTTCGTTTTATTTTTCATAGTGAGATGTTTATTCATATATTCATATTTTAACACAATTATGGTATAAACATTAAAACTTCTTAATGTGAAATTCACATAGATTCCAAAAGAAATTCAATTTAGAAATAATTGTAAGCTATGAAACTACCGCCTTAAAGAGTATATTTTGACATTTACACCTGTTCATACTACAGACATGATATATGGGACTTATATAACCCATGCTAAGAGTATTAAGTTCAAATCGTCTGACATTTCTATTTTACCGTGTTATTTAAACTAATTAGTGCATACCGTGTGAACAGAACATTGTCTAGCACTCAGAGAGTCTTGGCCAAACTTAGCGTTCGTAAACTGAGTTAATTGTCTCGTTCGCTGAGGTTATCTATCGATTTAGTTAACTCAATATTCGGAAAGTGTCTGTGTTATTTAGTGCTGACCATAGGATTCTGCTAAAACCGTTTATTATTTGAACAGACTGTGTCCGGCATCTTAGTACGTGCAATTTGGTGCCGGGTATAAAGTTGTATGAATATTATTTTTAAACCCAGATAAGCTAAGTAAAAACATCATGAGGATTTAAATTTGAATTCAAGTTATTTATTATACTTTAGAATACTATTTTTAACTTAAATATTAATACTGAGGCACATAAATAAAAAAATCATAAATGTTAAATATGTTATGTTTCAATTGAAAGTATATTTCAGAAATGTTAAACACTAAAACATACTTATTACTACAATAAAGACAAAAAAGAAAAAGAGTTTTCTTTTAAGGAGAAGGTTTGGAGCTTCTCACACACATTGAGGTTTGGTGGACACACATTTGATTTTTTTCTAATGTGTTATAATAACTCACAAACATATATATTTTAGTAAAAAACATTTACTAAAAATGACTTTATTCTGTTTCTTCATATATATTTTCAGTGTTGTTTAACGAAATTTAACCATCTGAATTTCGGTCTGTCTCATATAAATTTAAAATATGCAAAGCAGTCTTTTTAACACCCTTTTGAAGTTTACCTATTTACACCATAAAATTGTGCAATAAAATTATTCCGAATACAGACATACATATATAGTTATGTCTCACAACAAACAGGTTCGCATCACACAAACTATAGGACGCACTACAGTCTACGCATACACTGCAGTCAAACATGCGAACTTTGAAGTCAAAGGTGACGACGTAACCCTACTCATCACGCCTTACCTAAAAGGGGTGAAGTAGGGTGAGTTGTTTCCTTTGGATGGAAATTTAAGCCGTTCGCATTTTGCAATTGCTTATCCAAAAATAAAAGATATGTTAGGCTCTGTAGAAAGTATTTTATAATTCGCATATTGGAAAACGAAATGGAAACAGCAATATTGCTAGTTTTGTTTACTTTTTTTAAAGTATGCATTACGTTTTTGTATTTTTTAGTCATTCGTTGTTTCATTTCATTTAAAATTATCATCAACTTAAGGTTTGGTTCATCTTAGGTTAAATAATAATAATTTAACAAAAACTCACTACTATAACCAATCATTATAAATTGTTTTTAAAATATCTATAAATTAAGAACAATGTAATGAGTTTAAGGTAAAAAATAATAAAACTATTTTGTAGTAAGTACTGATATATCTAAGTAATATATGTATATCAATTGGTGAGCTTCTACTATCAATCATAGGCATCGCTTCTGTTAGATCAGGGTCCTTCAAGTCGAGCGTTCCACATTTAATTTGCGTGTACAATCGTAAAATATTTTACACAAATTAAACACGTGAAATTGCTGTTTTGCATGTCTAATTACAGAAGTAGACATAGGTACAGACCTATGATTTTTGGTGTAGGGCTTATATCTTTTAATCTCTATGGGCCTTCGATTCTCTAATCTAAAGTATAGTTCACCTAATTTATATATATCTAATTATAAATTGAAGTTTGTAGTAGAAAGGGGTTACAACTTTGGAACCAAGATGTTATGTCCCATGTGCCTGTAATTACACTGGCTCTGGCACTCACCCTTCAAACCGGAACACAATAATACCGAGTACTACTATCTGAGAAGTGAGTGGTACCTAACCAGACGAGCTAGCACAAAGCCCTACCACCAGCAACTAGATGATCCATGAGCTATTGTGGCTTAATATTAGTAACGAATTTGAATAATTTTAGCTTGTACAAGAGTACACGTACACGTGTACGTGTCTATCAATATGTCGGTTACCTTTATATCTGAAAATAAAGAAATTATAAACGAATGTTCAAAATGCTATGGTTCACACAAATATGTAGGTACGAGCGTACAAGCTCGTTATACATATGTACACATGTATTATGATTGTATTGATCGTTGGATCAGGTTATTGCAATATGTTTTATTGTTTAAAATTTCACGTTACACATTCGTTTTTTGTTGCTTTTGTTTGCATGAAAAATAAATTCATAAATCAATTGAAATTTAATTTATAATTGCTATATTTTCTATCAGCTGCCTATAGGGCAGGATTTAGAGAGGCCCTTTCGTAAATCCCTATCCCAAGCGGAGTGTATCAGCCCCAGGGGTTGCATCAAGAAAATTACAACATTTTGAAATGTTTATATACGAAAAAGTTATTAGATCCAAGCTTTAATTAAAGTTTCAGACATTACATAAAACATTTAAACACACAATATATCATGTATATCGCAAGACAATCTTATTATATACTTACATAATTTATATGCTAATTTAATCCAGTCAAAGAGGCTCGGGCGCTTTTCATGAATACAGCCAAAACTATAGAATATAGCCGAAAACTTTGTATGCAAGAGTTGTAGATCTTTAAAATATCTAGCAAACTTCGGTGGCAGCATGTACGAGAGTAGTTTTTGTATATATAGACAATTTTTCTTTAAAAAAATCGAAAAAAAAACACGAAAACTTCAGTCAATGTTCAATTGTACTAATACTTTAGTACTCTTTTTATAATAAGTAACTATAAGCTTTTATAGTTGTTAATACTTTAGAAATAATAGAATATATTTGATGAGAAAAATGGGCGAGCGGTACGGTATTGACATAGGACGACATAGTCCAGATTATTGTATTAATATTTGTTTATATCTTATTAATAGGAAAAATCTCAATTGTTTTAGTTGTAAATTTATCACGCGTGTAATCGTGCCTAATAGCAAATGAAAGATATAGTAGAAAAACTCTGAAGTATCCGGCATAATAAGTATAATATTAAATATATATACGATAAAATCATTTACCGAGTAGTTGTCTCGGTGCAAAATGTGTCCCTATGCTATAACAAAACGCTTAGAGATCATTTCAGTGGGGCAGGAAACGGAATCACCTCTCAGCAATTACATTAGCCAAATCGTATCTGAATGGATACTCAGTCGCCGCAATAAAATGAACTTCATTTCTCTGAGTGATCCCCCGCGCTATAATTTTTGTTTAAAAGTAGATACCCATTCGAAGCTATTCCATTCGCTATTACAGGTTAATTTTTTTTTCAATCAGTTGAGTGAAGGATACTGTGCGATTAGGGGATAGGATACGTATTTATCCTGATATACGTTTATTTAATCAAAATTGGTTTTATCAGCGATGCTGTTATTAAACATGTTTTATTTCTATTTGGTTGTATTTATATTTTTACTAGAAAAAAATCTCGTTTCTGACGACTATATTCGATGATTGTTGTGTATTTTTTTATCATTGCTGTATGACCGAGAAATGCCCAGCTCTTTCATAATATTTAATCCGGCACTTGAAAAGCGTTCCTATTTATCACGGCGGTATTAAATAAGGGTAATAATAGCATAACAAATGTGTTGCCGTCGGGCGACACGGCAATTCTTCGTACGTAGCAATCTCGGAAAATCCCATTTACCTTTAGAAACATTTCTTGAGATATTACGAAAAGGATTTCAACATTTGTTTTAGTGGAGTTTCGTAACTTGGTATTTTAATAATTTGATTTATGTAGCCGTGGAGTTTTTACTGCTAGAGAAAGGTCTACCGTTCTTACATATCATTTTATTACATAATAAAACGTGTCCCTCGATGGATTACTCTATCTTTTTTATTAACTCAGCTGTCATTAAAAATATACTCTTAATTTTATACTCCCATATTATTTCAAAACTATTACATCTTGAAAAGTTTTTATCAATGGTTTTTAATAATTGCTGATAGGTATTTTTACGTTTATATATTATGTTGGTTTTGAAAAATCGCACGATTATATCCCTGAAATTACTTCTAAAGTATTCATGTGATTTATATGAAATTATATTTTTTATAATATTTTTTATAATTCATTTAGTGCTCAATGATTAAGTTGAAAATATTATGAGGTATACAGGTTTGTATATTTTAGAAGAATTTCTGAGACATGGTATACTCACGTTGGAGTAGCGTTGTGAAATATAAAAAAAAGAAAATAATGAAGGTCTTTATCTTTCATTTTACTTTCTCTATGAGTTAATAGAAGTGTTTATTGATTATTCTTAACCACACACACTGAAATAACTAGACAAATACATATTAAAATAATGTGCTTTTTGAGATACCCCGAATCATTCTTCATCTGTCTTGGTTCAAATTTCAAAATAAATATACGATATGCGGATCAAAATAGCGTCACTGTAAGTTGGTTTTCAACATTTCTTGTATGATATATAAAGTGAGTCCTTATGGAATAGCACTACAGTGCAATTATCGGCTACGGCTTACGGGACAAGTTAAATAACTACTTATCCTCATGTACTACATAACTGTCAATGTGCTATGGCCAGTGGAGGTTTCAGTCGGTAAAAGTATATCTTAGTTTTTCCAAGGATTTTTCGTTCAGTGCGTATTTCTTATAAAATTTTATTTGCAATACGCGTATATTTAATGTATTAATGTTCGATAAAAAATAAATAATAAGTGAGTGAGTGATATCCGGTTTGATGAGCCACCACAAAATAAAATATAATATATTCAAGTAGGCTATTGAAAGGACTTTTGAAACGTCATTTTATAAGATTACATTAAATGTAAAGCTGTGTAATGTTACCGTCGGTTCGAAATGTTGAAGACACAGCAACTTAATTTTTGTTAGTTTTTTCTGTAATCTTTACTTACCTACTCTTTTCCACCAAATAAATATATAAATAAATAATAAATTTGATGAATGAATAATAAAATTGACCAGACATGATGGATTTTCTCAATTTAATTTAATGTAAATATTTTTGCTAAGGATTGTGAACTTTGGTCACCTCTGACGGCTTGTCCTGTCGTCTGATTTCTATATTTGAATAATAAAAAGTGACATGATATGTCAAAAAGACCTTAAAAATCTTAAGCTTAATCAAACCAGATACGTTGATATATCGTATCGTGTTTTGCCTTGTTTTGGCAAATACCAACTTTAAAAGCAACTAATTGCACTTGTGGCCCAGTAGTTAAAAATACACGTGAGTCCTTATCGACGATTATGGCTTCAAACCCGGGCAAATACCACTGAGCTTTTGTCTAATTTGTGTTAATATTTAAGTCTCGCGAAGGCGTTGAAAGAAAACATCATGAGAAACTGCACTGTGGATGAAATTCTACGTATCCCCCACGCCGAATTGGAGTAGCGTGGTGGAATTAGTTTAAAACTTATCCACAAAAGGTTAGGAGGCTTCAGAGAAAGTATGGTTACATTTATATATTTTAATAATAATAAACGAAAATGTTATTTTGTTTGTAAGCCAAGGTAGGCTTTATAAACGTACGTACAATAATGTTATAAATATGAATTGGACCAAAATTAGACCATTTCAGATTGGTTTTGCAGTTCTCATATTGACTATCAAATGGTCGGCTTACAAAGCCTTCCGAAAGCTATCCTATTACACAATTATTGGAATAACGCAGGTATCATGTACTATAAACCAATAGTGCTCAATAACCGAATAAAGCAATACATAACTTTGTATTTTGCTTGTAAACTCAGAAAATGTAATTTTTTTCAGTGAAACTACTTTGAATTGACTATGAAAATGTTACGTTAGTTTATAATACGAGTAAGTCTCTTTATTGTTCATTCATTTGACTCATTTCTATCAATAAAGTAGATTCCTATTTACAAGACTGCCCAACAAAAGGAGTTATGTTTTCAGGGTTCATGTGTGTATTTTTGTCAATTTCTTTATTCCACCATAACTTTTAAATAATCCAAGATTGAAAAAAGAATTTTGACAGATAAACAAGACTGACTTAATTACTTTTGTCTGATTTACTTTAGAATTATTTTTCAATTTCAATTTATTTCAGGATGATAATCGTTTAGACCACTTACGTTCATATATACTAGCATTGTAAAAATTGTAATTGATTTCTATGTAAGAAGTAAAGTTTTATTGAAGCTATGATTACATCTGATACCCTTTTACAATTATAAAATATAATATTCTTAGAATGAGTAAAATTGTTATAATAATCTTTATTAAATAAAATATTATTATTATTAACATAATTATGTAATGATTTACTATTTAATTGTTTTAATAAAATAAAATTTATTTATCTAAATAGAAAAGAAAGGATGATTGACAGTAAGTACTATTACAGCTGTTTTTTAAATGTTAATCTAATTTAAAATTAATCTTCAAAATGAAAGGGACCACTGAGTTTGGAGACGTAATTAAGATGTTTTGAACGAATTTTCAAATTTAATTACAAAAGCTATGCCACCGAATAAATCATTTAAAAAGGTAACGTAGCCGAAACAACTTTGAGGGCTCGCGATAAACTTACTAAGACGAATTTCTTGACTTATATGTGAAATTTATATCTTTTAATATTATTATATGGACATTTAAAATCGAGATGGTTCAGTAGGTGATACTCGTGTTTCTTAATTGGAGATCAGATCAAAGCCGAGCCATTCAAATTTTAAATGCTTAATTTGTAAACATAATCAAATCACCAACTCGCAGTATAGCAGCATGGTGAATGAAACTCCGAGCTTTTTCTATACCAGTAGAAAAGATTTCCCACCTATGTGCTATAACTTCTACGAATTTCTTTTTCTTCTGCCAACTTTCAAACTTCGATCAGTTATTTAATTTTTTGACATAAAAAACAATAACTTTTTATAAAGCCGAGTTTGAACCCAGAGCCAGTTTTAATCGTTTAGTTTACTATTGTTGATTGACAAAAGAATGACTGGCGAATATATAATTTTCAAAATTATATAATATATCAATCGGTCCATATACCGAGATCTAGCAAAAAACTTTATACCGATCGTCAATTGTTTTTGAAGAATTTTTGAACTGTCTTCAATAAAACCTTTTTGGTGACACTATTTACGCTTTTATTATTCAGCTTGCAAACGTTGAAATATAAACATGATATCGTCTGTCGATATTTTATAATATTTTCCATACATTGTAAGTACGTCCTCGTAAAAGGGTGAGATAAAATATCATGATCTTGATTATTCGGCTTCTTTATATAAGCCAATAGAAAAGTTACGCTAAATATTCACATATTCGATCGTTGTGGCGTCGTTGTGAGTGGTGATAAAGATTTATAGCTCTATAATACTTTGATTATTTCTCAGATTCAGGGAACTCGAGTTTTATGTTCGTACAGGTCTTTACTTAGGTAATAATGTTTGATATTACCATCTCAAGTGGTAATATTATCAATCAATACTTACCACATATTGAGCTAAGTTGACCTATTTTAATATTTTCTGCGCAATGGTTATTTTCCGTCGAGAATGGACGCAGTAGTTGAAATATGTAAGGAGATTCATCATCAATACAATACAAGACTGACTATGTCTTAAATTGAATCGATTGGTAAATTCCCTACCATGGTAGATGTACCTCCATCTATTGAGGTAAAGATTAAATGCAACACATTAAAGATTTTATGCAACACATGCAAACTAAGGATTTACAAGAGAAGGAATGTAAGCTTATATTAATTTAATAAAAATTGCGTAAGAGGTGATTTCATTCATCGCTAGTTAGTATTTTATTAATGTGTAGGTCAAGTTTTGCATCAAAATTCAAAGTAATAAGTAAATATTTGAGTTTCTTTATAAGGTCTACGACCTCATATATTTTTTATTGGTAGATATACGAGTGATATAAGTTTATTGTATAAACGGGGATCGTTTTATTAAATAACATTCAATTGGTCGTTTATTGCAGCCTCATCGCACCGGTATGCGTGTCATAAAAGTTTCACTGCGCTATATTTGCACTTAAATTAACGTCTGAATATTTATTTTATATGTTTATACAACAATATACTTACTTTATGGAAAATCGTTGTAGTATACAAATTGTTAGACATAAGAGCGCGCCTAAAATTAATAGCCTAGCAAAATTTTAGACTTGACCCGTTCTATACTTTCTTCTCATAAGGGTAAGCCTTTGCCCAGGAATTTGATGTGAACAGGCTGATTCTTGGGTTATATTAAAAAATAACATAAATTTGATAGAAAGTCGCTGAGTGGTTGGCTGGCTGGTAGGCTGGCTGGCTGGCTGGAGTGGTTTTATTGTTTACAACAATCTCTCACTTACCTTCTGTAGAAGAAGTTTAATAAGAGAACGGAAAAATTGCAGTTAAATTGAGAGGAATATTTTTTTTTGGATAAACTCATTATTGTAATAATTTATTTGTAACTGATATAATACACGAAACAAGGGCCAGTACAATCTAATGTAAGTGTTCACTATAGCCCATAGACGTTGGCAGTGTGACTGTGACATAAGGGGTAACACTTACATCGCCAATACTCCATATACCTTGGGAACTAAGATACTATGTCCCATGTGTTGGTAAGTACACTGGCTCATTTCAAACGGAAACACAACAATACTAAGTATGGCTGTACTGTCCATATAAGGTGGGGGGTATGTGGGAATGAATCGCTATGCAGGTACTTACCGAAACAGCCATGTTTAGTAAGAACC